>NW_026015005.1:2500-6035 GCF_020379485.1 Brassica napus
AGCGTGTGCTGACGGACGTCCTGCGTGTGCTGACGGACGTCCGCGTGTGCTGACGGACGTCCTGTGTGCACTGACGGACACACGGACACAAACGGACAGCCGGACGTCCTGCGTGTGCGACGGACGTCCTGTGTGTGCTGACGGACGTCCGGTGGGCTGACACACACGGACACACGGACAGCACAGAAAGCCAGCGTGGAGGGCCAAGGCGTGTGCTGACGGACGTCCTGCGTTGCTGACGGACGCCCTGTGTGCACTGACCGACACACGGACACACACGACAGCCACGGACGTCCTTGCGTGTGCTGACGGACGTCCTGTGTGCACTGACGGACACACGGACACACACGGACGTGGGGCAAAAATCACCCACGGACAGCCAAAATCACCCGAGAAGCCAAAATGCAAAATTAATATTTTTGAAGAAAGGTTTCTGAAAGGAAACATCAAAAATAATGTCACAAAGAGTTTAGGAGTCAAGTGTTGATCAAAAGTTGCTGTAGACACCGGATAGACCACGAAACTCCGACCTTTGTAGCATGCAAAAGACATGGTTAGAAGCAAAGAAATTTTGAAATTTACCAGAAAATAGCTTTAACCATCCTTATGAAGCATGCAAAAATCAGATTCAATCGAAGTATTTTTTTTTTTACATTAAAATACTCCCCGGAACACAATCAATGTCTGTTGGTGACAGACTGAAAAAAAAAAAAAGCGTTTTGTATATATAGGGGTAGGCACTCTCTGAGCCTCCTACCCCCCAGTACCCGAACGGTTCGGGTACGTAGTGTTGGACTGTTCGTCCAACACTAGCGAGGGCGAGGGCTGGGTTGAGGTCGATGGCCGGATTGTCCCGGGTCAATTTTTCCGGAACTTTTCCGGCGAATTTTCCGGTGGACCGTTTTGCCCCTGACTCAAATTTTCGCGCTTGCATGGTCTTGGCCTGGTTTCATCCGTCTTCCAGTTGCTTTTGTGATTACATCTCAAGAGTGGTTGGAAAGATTGATGTTAGCGGGGCAATGAACATTCGGCGTATGAGTGGTGATTGATAGCTAGTGTTTGTAGGCTCTTGCTCGCGCACCCAACTACAGACCAACTATCCTCCTCAGTTTCTTCACTAGCATAGTTTTATGCTTGTTGAACTGATCCGGGGCCTTGTTGCGTACCTATCTGGAAGGTTGTAAGCTTTGCTTAAAATGTTGTTTGCGGCATCTCCTTCGGTGGGGAAGTCGTGAACACATAAGCCGGCACTTGTGATCCTTGCGTCTTTGCATAGTTTATGCTTGTTCGCAAAGGTGAAATAAGCTGTTTTGCTGAGATCTCGGTTGCGGAAATATTATGGCGTGACCCGAAGAATTCTGTCCCGCTAAGCACGTTTGTCCTCCGGACAAAGATGACGGTCAAGTCTGCGTCTGTTCCCACTTTCCTTGTGTTTTTGCGGGAATATGACGGGTCTTGTCCTGATTTATGAATTGCACTACCTGGTTGATCCTGCCAGTAGTCCATATGCTTGTCTCAAAGATTAAGCCATGCATGTGTAAGTATGAACGAATTCAGACTGTGAGACTGCGAATGGCTCATTAAATCAGTTATAGTTTGTTTGATGGTAACTACTACTACTCTCTAACGAGAACCGTATAATTCTGAGCTAATACGTGCAACAACCCCGACTTCTGGAAGGGATGCATTATAGATAAAAGAAAAGTCGACGCGGGCTCTGCCCTTGCTCTGATGATTCATGATAACTCGACGGATCGCATGGCCTAGTGCTGCGACGCATCATTCAAATTTTCTGCCCTATCAACTTTTCGATGGTAGGATAGTGGCCTACCATGGTGGTAACGGGTGACGGAGATTAGGGTTCGATTCCGGAGAGGAGCCTGAGAACGGCTACCACATCCAGAGGCCAGCAGGCGCCAAATTACCCATCCTGACACGGGAGTAGTGGACAATAATAACAATACCGGCTCTTTGAGTCTGGTAATTGAATGAGTAAAATCTAAATCCCTTAACGAGATCCATTGGAGGGCAAGTTCTGGTGCCAGCAGCCGCGGTAATTCCAGCTCCAATAGCGTATATTTAATGGTTGCAGTGAAAAAGCTCGTAGTTGAACCTTGGGATGGGTCGCCCCGGTCCGCCTTTGGTGAGCACCGGTCGCTTGTCTCTTCTGTCGGCGATACGCTCCTGGCCTTAACTGGCCGGGTCGTGCCTCCCGCTGTTACTTTGAGAAATAGAGTGCTCAAAGCAGCCTACGCTCTGTTACATTAGCATGGGATAACATCATAGGATTTTCGATCCTATTGTGTGGCCTTCGGGATCGGAGTAATTAACAGGGACAGTCGGGGGCATTCGTATTTCAAGTCAGAGGTGAAATTCTTGGATTTATGAAGACGAACAACTGCGAAAGCATTTGCCAAGGATGTTTTCATTAATCAAGAACGAAAGTTGGGGGCTCGAAGACGATCAGATACCGTCCTAGTCTCAACCATAAACGATGCCGACCAGGGATCAGCGGATGTTGCTTTTAGGACTCCGCTGGCACCTTATGAGAAATCAAAGTTTTTTGGGTTCCGGGGGGAGTATGGTCGCAAGGCTGAAACTTAAAGGAATTGACGGAAGGGCACCACCAGGAGTGGAGCCTGCGGCTTATTTGACTCAACACGGGGAAACTTACCAGGTCCAGACATAGTAAGGATTGACAGAGAGAGCTCTTTCTTGATTCTATGGTGGTGGTGCATGGCCGTCTTAGTTGGTGGAGGATTTGTCTGGTTAATTCCGTTAACGAACGAGACCTCAGCCTGCTAACTAGCTACGTGAGGCATCCCTTCACGGCGGCTTCTTAGAGGGACTATGCCGTTTAGGCCAAGGAAGTTTGAGGCAATAACAGGTCGTGATGCCCTTAGATGTCTGGGCCGCACGCGCGCTACACTGATGTATTCACGAGTTCACACCTTGGCCGACAGGCCCGGGTAATCTTTGAAATTTCATCTCGGGATGGGGATAGATCATGCAATTTTTTGTCTTCACGAGGAATTCCTAGTAAGCGCAGTCATCAGACTCGCGGGGACTACGTCCCTGCCCTTTGTACACACACGCCCGTCGCTCCTACCGATTGAATGATCCGGTGAAGTGTTCGGATCGCGGCGACGGGTGGTGGGTCGCCGTCGGCGACGTCGCGAGAAGTCCACTAAACCTTATCATTTAGAGGAAGGAGAAGATTCGTAACAAGGTTTCCGTAGGTGAACCTGCGGAAGGATCATTGTCGTACCCTGGAAACAGAACGACCTGAGAACGATGAAACAGCACTCCTCGGTAGGCCGGTTTTCTTAACGTGCCTGCTGATTCCGTGGTTATGCGTTCATCCTTGGCCAAGACTTCATTTTGGTGGATCGTACGCATAGCTCCGGATATCACCAACCCCCGGCACGAAAAGTGTCAGGAAAATGCAACTACAGCACTGCTGTTTCGCCACACCCGGAGACGGTGTTTGTTCGGAGCATGCTGCATGTAAAGTCTAAAACGACTCTCGGCAACG
>NW_026015006.1:0-56447 GCF_020379485.1 Brassica napus
CGCACTTGTATTCTAGTTCTTCTCTTGCTGTCTGATCCTTTCTATCTCAAACTTTACCCTTCAACACAGACTCTTCATTCTCAGGGTTTAACTTCTCCAAACTGCCAACACTTTCAGAGTTGTTTTTCATTTGTGAGAACCACCCCCATATGAGATTACAGAGTATCCATTAAGAGTAATCAGAATGAAAAAGAGTGTTTAGGAGTGATTAAGAGAAGTTTGTGAAAGATTAGGAGACTAGATAGAGCCGTTTAGTGTCTAAGAGAAACCATATATGTCTAAGAGATATAGAGACTCAAACTGCTTAATCTTCATTAGGGTTGATGAGTTACAATATATAGAGAGAGCATACAAGGGTTTTCTGAAATCAAGAGAAGACTAAAGCATGTGAGGTCAATCAGGAGAGGAATAAGCTCATTTGGACTAGCCAATTAGCTTCTCCACATGCGCGGAGTATCTGGCATCTTGGACCGAGATGCTCTTGCCTTTCCAGCTGTTCCAGCCTGTCCAAGGCGCGCTCTACCTTATCCCTAAACGGTCTGATGCCTCAAGGTAAGGTTCCTTCCCTTCCCCTAGTAAGTTACCGGCACATAACTTCTTTACCTTGTCAGGTTTCACCCATCTCATGGTTACGGACTGTAACGGCTTGTACGGACTGTACGGACTTGTACGTAGCCATTACCCAAACCTCCTCAAAGCTTCCTCATCTCCTTCCTCTCAACTCCTCTCACTTCTTCCACCATATCTCACTCAACTCAACACTCCCCCTCAAGCTTAGCTTTGTGAAAGCCTAAGCTTGGATAGCCACAAGATCTTCCTCATTAAAAACCTTACCAAGGAAAACCCATTGGGATAAAACCTTGATAAGGGAAAAAGAGTAAAGACCTCACAGCCAAGGGTCAGCTCCTTCTCTTCCCAAGATCAATGAGGCCCAACCGTATGTGAATGGACTCCATTGTCTTCTGTCTTGCAGCCTTGGTGAACACATCCCTAACTGATCTTCACTTCTTGTGTAGCATGGCAAGATGACTCCTAAGATGATCATCTGCCTCACCTTGTGACAATCAACTTCAATGTGCTTGGTTCTCTCATGAACACCGAGTTGGAGGCAATGTGGAATGGCAGCTTGGTTGTCACAATGCATGGTCATTGGCGTGGCTTGATCAATCTCCAAATGCTTCAAGATGCCTTTGATCCATACTAACTCGTTGGTGAGCTTCAGCATAGGCTCTATACTCAGCTTCTGCTCTTGAGCACTGACAAGACACCACCTTCTGCTTCTTACTCTTCCAAGTCACCAAGTTGCCTCCAATGAATGTGCAATAGCCTGTGGTTGATCTCCTGTCTGCTCTATCACCAGCCCAATCCCATCATCACATCCCACCACTTCAGTGCTTCCATTGCAGCCCATCCATACTCCTTGATCAGGTGAGCCGTTGAGATACATCAAGATCCTCTCCACCATGGCCAATGATGTTCCTTAGGACTTGCATGTGTTGACTCACCTGATTCACAGCAAACAAATGTCAGGTCTAGTTATAGTAAGATAAATCAATTTGCCAACTAGTTTTCTATAGAGTTTAGGATCCTGATAAGGTTTGCTGTCTTCAATCTCCCCCTCTCGTGGGACTTTGTAGCCATCCTCCATAGGCATCCTCCTTGCTGTCTTGCCTCCATAAGCACCTGCACCTTTCAAAAGATCAAGTGTATACTTTTTGGGACATGAACAAACCTTCCTTGGATCTACATATCTCAATTCCAAGAAAGTATTTCATTTCTCCCAAGTCTTTAATCTCAAACATGGATTTAAGAAACTCCTTGGTTGCTATGATACCTTCCTTATCACTCCCTGTGATAATGATATCATCAACATACACAAGGAGTGCAATCATACCTGAGGGAGTCGTGAGTGTGAAGAGGTGTGATCTAGTTCAGACTTCTTGAAGCCTCGGCCATTCAGAGTAGTGCTCAACTTGTTGTACCAAGCTCTTGGTGATTGCTTCAGCCCATAGATGGCTTTCTTCAGTCTCAACACATTTCCACTCTTCACTAAGTGTTCAAGGCCTGGAGGTGGATGCATATACACTTCATCCTCAAGTTCACCTTGTAGAAACGCATTCTTCACATCCATTTGCCATAACCCCCATCCAAGATTCACAAGCCAAGCTTAGTACAATCCGGATTGTGTGGAGTTTAGCTACTGGTGCAAAGGTTTCTATGTAATCTTCTCCATAAGTTTGAGTGAACCTCTTGCAACTAGCCTTGACTTCTTCCTCTCAACCTTTCCATCCGCTTTGTACTTGATTGTGAATATCCATCTACTAGTCACACAGCCTTCTTCCCTTTTGGTAACTCACTCTCATACCATGTATCATTCTTGATCATCGCTCCTGCCTCATCTCCAACTGATTCCTTCCATTCTTTATCTTTCATTGCTTCTTCATAGCTTCTTGGGATGTGATTCTCATCCAAGTTTACCATGAAAGCGCAATGTGCTTCTGGATATTGAGCAAAGGAGCACACGGCTTGAGAAGGATGCTCCACAGCTTGGGCATTGTAGTACACTCTCGTGTTTACCCAACTGGAAGGATCCTTCCTTATCCTTGTACTCCTTCTTAGTGGCTGCACAACCGGTTCTTCTTCCTGTTGTTCTTCTACCACTTCATCTTGAGAAGGTGTTTGTGTCACACCATGATCATGTCCATGACCATCCGAGCCTATGCTCTCTTCTCCTTCATTCTCTACTCCTCCTTCATCTTGGTTGGCCTCTTGCATAGGCTCCTCATGCTCCTCTCCTCCCTCATGATCAAGGTGGGATGGTGAACCAACTTCAGGAGGTGTAGTTGCGTGATTCCTCTGGATCCTGGGATGTACTGATTCCAAGACCTTCAAGAATGATCCGCAAGTGGTGGTGGCCTTGTCTGATGTTAAGTCCTTCAGGTCTTCTTGATTCTTTTCTTCATAGTATCCTCTATCTTCCAAGAACTTCACATCTCTAGATACAAGAACTCTCCTTGCTATAGGATCATAGCATTTGTATCCTTTCTGTGTAGCTGAGTATCCTATGAACACAGCCTTGCTTCTTGCTTCTAGCTTGTTGATCATCTCTCCTGGTTTGAGTACAAAGCATAGGCATCCAAAGACTCGCAAGTAATCAAGAGCTGGCTTGTACCTGTTCAGAACTTCAAATGGAGCCTTCTCATTCAGAACTTTGGTTGGAGTTCTGTTTATCAGGTAACAAGCAGTGGCAACCGCATCACTCCAAAATCTCTTTGGAACATTACTCTGAAACATAAGTGACCTTGCCACTTCCATGAGATGCCTATTCTTCCTCTCAGCCACTCCATTTTGCTGTGGAGTATAAGGACAGCTTGTTTGATGTAGGATCCCATGTTGTGATAGGTGTTGCTTGAATGCATGACTCGTGTACTCCCTCTCCTCCATTATCTGATCTCAAAATTTTAATCTTAGCATGATAATGGTTAGTTACATAAGTTTGAAAGTTCCTAAATGCATCAAGTACCCTATCTTTGGTCTGAATTAAGGTTAACCAGGTGTATTTGGATTTTTCATCAATGAATGTGACAAATACTTATAACTATCTCTAGATAAGCAAGGGGCAGTCCACACATCTGAATGAATTAGATCAAAGCAATTATCATAAACGGTAGTAGACTTTTGAAACACAGTTCTACAATGCTTGCCTAAAATGCAAGCTTCACAATCTTTGTTCTCAAACACAACACCTGGTACCATTAAGTTCAAAGCTTTAACATGAGGGTGTCCTACTCTAGCATGCCACAATGCATTTTTATTCAACAAAGAAGCAGAAGTAAACGAGCAACTATAATCAGGAACAGAAGTGAGTTCTTCAAGCATATAGAGATCTCCCTTAGTCACCCCTTTCCCAATCAATCTGCTGCTCTCAATATCCTGAAACTTCACATCATTAGGACTAAAGATAACATTGCATTGTAAATCATTAGTACATTTCTTCACTGATAATAGGTTTGATGTGAATTCAGGCATGTAAAAAGCTCTAGATTCTTTGTTAAACAGCTTAAGCTTTCCTATTCCTCTAATGGGTATCTTATCCCCATTTGCTATCATCACATGCCCATGTGTAGGTTCTATATCCTTAATCAAGTTTTCATCACTTATCATATGATGTGATGCACCAGAATCAACAATCAATGGTTTACCTACTCGTTTAGCATTATGGCATAGATTACTAAGTGATGGATGCATCTTATATCAGTTCTAGCAATGTGAGCATGTCTATACTCATTCCTAGCTTCTAACCGTTCTACTAGTTCTCTAATCAAGTGATCATCCTTATATGCAATCATAGAAGCTCCAAAGGAATAACCGTAAGTGTTACCGTTTTCCTTTAGCATTTTGAAGAGGGCATCAAGGTCTGATCTCTTGATGTAGTCATCATTGCTGCGGGAGCTTGAGGCGCCTGTGTAAGCCACCAGAGACTTCCCATTCCCATCATTGCCTCCAAGCCCATCCACTTCACTGATCTTGCTGGTGCCAGCTCCGCTTGAACCTTCAGTCACATTTGCCCTTCCCTCACGCTCCTTCATGAACTTGGCCGGCTTGAGGTGTGGGTGCAGTATCCAGCATTGGCTCTTCTTATGACCATGCTTCTTGCAATGATCACAGTTGCCATTGAACTTCCTGTCCTCGTACTTCCCGTGAGATGCCTTGTTTGCTTGTGGAGCCTCGGTTGAATCCTCATGAGCTGCTTGATTGGCAAGAGAGAGCTCCCCCTTTCCTCCAAACAAACCCATAGATCCCTGCTCCCTTTGGATTTGTGCACACACCTCCTCAAGGTCCGGAAGCTTGTCTGACCTTAACATGTGCTGGATGAGCTGGGTGTAGGCCGGGTTCAGTGTGAGAAGCAGCCCAAAGACCTTGTCTTGCTCGCGCCTCTCATTCAGCTGATCTGGATCAGTTGTGCTCGGCCTCAGCATCTCCAGCTCTGACCATAAGGACCTGAACCTCCCCAAGTGCTTAGTGAACTCCATGTCCTCTTGTGCAAGACGGTTGATCGCTAGCTTCACTTCAAACACACGGCTGAGGTTGGAAGTGTTCCCATACACCTTCTTCAGCGTGTCCCACAGCTCCTTGGCTGATTCACAGTAGCTGTAGGCATCCAAGATAGCTGGGTCCAAGGATGCGTGTAGAACCGTCATCACCAGCATGTCTTCTTGTTGCCATTTCTCCACAGCCGCTTCATTGGAGACCTCTTCTTGATCTCCTCCCTGAGTAATGAGTTTCGGAGCCTCCCCTGTTGTGATGTGCCCCCACAAACCCTTACTTCCCACCGCAGTCTTCACCATCCGAGACCACACAAGGTAGTTGCTACCTTTGAAAGTAACCGCTACCTTCATCCTCATGTTCATCCCTGTTCCATCTTTGCTTGACTTGAAAACTTGAATCTTGGATCTCGTACACACCAACCTTGAGTCTAGAATCACAAACACCAACAGAACGTAGCACAGCTTCAACTAGAACGGACCACAGCTTCAACACCTTCAAGACTACTCGCGTGTAGCTTCAAAGACTTTAGCTTGTAACTCTCTAAAGATCAAACCCCAGATTCAAATGAACCTGGCTCTGATACCATATGAGATTAAGAGATCCTTAGAGTAATTAGAATAAAGAGAGTGTTTAGGAGTGATTAAGAGAGTTTGTGAAAGATTAGGAGACTAGATAGAGCCGTTTAGTGTCTAAGAGAAACCATAGTGTCTAAGAGATTAGAGAGACTCAAACTGCATAATCTTATAGGGTGATGAGTTTACATATTATAGATAGAGCATAGGGTTTACAAGAAATCAAAGAAGAGAACTAAAGCATGTGAGGTCAATCAGGAGAGGTAAAGCTCATTTGGATAGCCAATTAGCTTCTCCACAGCGCGGAGTATCTGGCATCTTGGACCGAATGCTCTTGCCTTTCCAGCTTCCAGCCTGTCAAGGCGCGCTCTACCTTATCCCTAAACGGTCTTATGCCTCAAGGTAAGTTCCTTCCCTACCTAATTACCGTGTTAACTTCTTTCACCCTTGTCAAGGTTTCAGGCATCTTTATGGTACGGACTGTACGTCATGTACGGCCTGTACGGTCCTTGTACGGACTTCCCAAACCTTCCCAAGCTTCCTCATCTCCTTAGTCTCAACTCCTCACTTCTTCATTCATACTTATACTCAGCTACTCAACTCATACTCAACACCCCCTCAAATCCATCTCTCTTTCTTCTCTTCACCCTGTTGTTGTACCAGATTGAAGCAGCTCCATTTTTCTTTACCTAGATCTTCCTCAAATGCTTCTAATCTCACACCCAAGCTCAACAAAGCTAGACCCCTCTTTTGACCTTGTTAAAAACCTTGAGGGTTCTTGAAGCTGACATCTCCAAAAGACACCACAGCACAAGCTTGAATTTTAAAGGATTAGCTCTTGAAAAATCTCAAGAACTCTCAAAACACTCAGAACACTGAGGGAAAACGAAGCAAGAAACACTCTCTCCTTTTAAGCAACCTGGCTCTGATACCTTATACCTTTGGTGTATTAGAGTGTTTCTAAAAAACCAATTTAAGAAAATCATACTGAAGAATGTAAGACAAGAGGTTGAGAGAAAAATAAGTAAAGAGAAACACTCAAAGTCCATTAATTAATAACGATTAGGTTTAGCAAGTTTATAGAGAGAGGACAAGGGTTTTCGAAATGTATAGCTGTGGATCAAGGACAGGCTGAGACTCCTTTTGAATCACTTGGCTGTCTTTCTCACATGCTTGCATGTGGTAAAAGCATCCTCTCCTTCATCCAGCATCATACAAGAGGCTCAAAGTGATCCCTTAGCCTTCCTTATGATCCTCTTCCAACTCTCACTTAGGGATAAAAGGATTAACCTCAGTTAGACTCCATCTAACCCAGTCCGGGTAACTTTCTTCTTCTCATTTAGTTAACAGTAAAACTAAAGTTACTGTGCGAAATCCCAATTACTGACTAACCCAATACTCTTCCTCTATCAATTATCCACTCCTCAGTCTCCTCATCTCAACTCAGCTTACATGGGAGAGACAGTAGGAGACAGTGCGGATATGAGAGGAATGGATACCAAGAGGGCAGATGAGTGTGTGACAAAGAAGGAATGGGATGAGTTGGTTAAGCATGTGTATGCTTTGGCTACGACCCGGAGTCTGGGTGCTCCTGCCAAAGCATCCACATCTAAACCCATCATCATTGACTCTGGAGCAACACACCACATGATCAGTGACAAGAGACTAATCAGTGAGGTTAAAGCAGCAACAGGGAGTGTCATGATAGCCAATGGTACCGGATCCCAATAGAAGGAGTGGGAAACCTCAAGCTGTTTGAGAAGAACTCCACTGCGCCTTCTACCTACCTACCTCTCAGTTTACATCCAATCTAATCTCAGTTAAGAAGGCTACAGTTGATCTGGATTGTCAAGTGGTTTTCAGACCAAATGAAGTTGAGTTCCAGGATTTGAAGACTGGAAGAGTTATTGGCAGAGGAGACAGCAAGCATCAGCTCTATCATCTCCAAACAACTGAGGCGCCTAGTCCTGTGGAGTCTGTGTGTTTAAGCAGCACAACGGATAGGTGTGATAATCTCACATGGCATGCAAGGCTGGGACATCCTCATGCCAAGGCAATTGAACTGATTCTACCAAGTATGGCGTTCAATCACTTGGAGTGTGAAGCTTGTATACTTGGAAAGCACTGTAGGACTGTCTTCCCAACATCAGAAACCATATATGAGAATTGCTTTGATCTGGTGCATTCAGACGTGTGGACAGCTCCCTGTATGTCTAGAGACAGCCATAAGTACTTTGTGACTTTCATTGATGAGAAGTCCAAGTACACATGGATCACCATGATTCCCTCCAAAGACAGAGTCCTGGAAGCCTTCATGAACTTCCAAGCATATGTTACTAACCAGTACAATGCCACTGTGAAGATTCTGAGGTCTGATAATGGAGGAGAATACACTAGCAATGCTTTCAAGAGTCATCTTGCAAAGCATGGGATTGTGCAACAAACTAGCTGTCCTTACACACCACAACAAAATGGGGTGGCTGAGAGGAAGAACAGACATTTGATGGAGGTTGCGAGATCAATCATGTTCCACATGAATGTCCCTAAGAGGTTTTGGAGTGATGCTGTTCAGACTCCTTGCTATCTCATCAATAGAGTGCCAACCCGTGTCTTGAAGAACTGTCTCCCTTTGAAGTATTAAACAAGGCCAAGCCACACATTGATCATTTGAGAGTCTTTGGGTGCTTATGTTATGTGATGATTCCCGGAGAAAGAAGGAACAAGCTAGAAGCAAAGAGTACTAAAGCTATGTTCATTGGGTACTCAATCACTCAGAAAGCTACAAATGTTATGATCCAATAACTAGGAGGGTTATGGTATCTAGAGAAGTGAAGTTTGTTGAGTCTAAAGGGTATTATGAGGAGAAGAAAGGGGAAGACCTAGAGGATCTGTCCCGAGCTCCATCAGAGAAGGCAACAACATTGAGAGTGTTGTTGGAGAGGCTAGGGATAGGATTATCCCAAGATCAGGAACCAGGAAGAACCGGACCTTCTAATCAAGCTGGAGAAGCTGGAGGAACAACCCCTCTTGATCATGAGAGGGGGAATGGATCTGAATCAGGGGAGCAGGAGCATAACCAAGAGGATTCAGGTCAGCATGATCAGGAGGAGACACAGGAAGTAGAGAGTGAAGCTCAGTCAGGTGGAAATGAGCAGGGAGAACCTACTGGTTTAAGAGAGGAAGCACAAGAGAATGTTCAGGCTGAAGAACAGGTTGAGACCTTGCGGAGGAGCACAAGGATAAGGAGGGATCCTTCCAACTGGGTAAACACGAGAGTGTACTACAATGCCCAGGCTGTGGAGCATCCTTCTCAAGCCGTGTGTTCCTTGCAGAGTTTCCAGAAGAGCACATGGTGTTTATGTGTAACTTGGATGAGAATGAGATACCAAGATCTTATGAAGAAGCTATGAAGCACAAGGTTTGGAGAGATTCAAAGGAGATGAAAGGGATGCAATGATCAGGAATGATACTTGGTATGAGAGTGAGTTACCTAAAGGGAAGAAGGCAGTTTCAAGCAGATGGATCTTCACCATCAAGTACCTTGCAAATGGGGAGATAGTAGGCGCAAGACTAGGCTGGTTGCAAGAGGATTTACACAGACTTATGGGGAAGATTACATTGATACTTTTGCACCAGTGGCCAAGCTTCACACAATTCGAATTGTGTTATCTATTGCAACAAACTTGGAGTGGGATTTGTGGCAAATGGATGTGAAGAATGCTTTCTTGCAAGGTGAACTTGAAGATGAAGTATACATGCATCCACCTCCTGGTCTTGAGCATCTAGTAAAGCCAGGGAATGTTTTGAGATTGAAGAAAGAATATATGGTTGAAAAGTCACCTAGAGCTTGGTACAGAAGCTTAGTACAACACTCAATGGAAGGCTTTAGGAAGTCTGAAACTAGTCACACCTCTTCACCTTGACAGTTACCTTCAGGGAGCATTGTGATTCTAGTGTATGTGGATGATTTGATTATCACAGGAATGATAAGGCAGGGATTCAGGCTAAGGAGTTTTTCTCAAATCTGTATTTGACATCAAGGATTTGGGTGAGATGAATATTTTTTTCTGGGCATTGAGATATGCAGATCAAAGGAGGGTTTGTTATGTCTCAAAGGAAGTATACTATGGATTGTTGAAGGAGACTGATGTGCTTGGAGGAAGATAGCTAGACACCCCTTGAGAGGGATTAAGTTTCTCTCGTGAGGGGGAGTTGAGAGAAGCATCTGTTTGAAAGATCTAAGCTATACGGAAGATGGGTTGGCAGCCTGATCTACTTGACCATCACCATACCATATATATTTTTTGCTGTGAACCAAGTGAGTCGCATATGGCAGGCGCCAAAGGTCCATCACTGGAAGTGGTTGATGGATAACTGAGGTATTTGAGTGGGAACGGCTGGACAAGGAGTTTGGATGGGTTGTAATCAGTACAGAAGGGTTGGTATGATTTTAGAGAGTTGAACAGGTATTGAGAGATTTAGAGAAAGATTAAAGTGAGATGAGATGATTTATGAAATGTAGAAGAGAAACATGATGAACTAGAGAGAGAATATGATGAACTCGTGTTAATCATTAATCAAGACAGAGTTTACAATATATAGAGAGAGACATTAGGGTATTCAGAAGCACTAAGCATGTGAGGTCAAGGATAAGGTTGCTTTAATTTGAATGTAAACCAATGGGGAAGATCACACGCTTAGGCATCTTTGGGTGAGACTCCTTTTGCCTTTACAGCCTGTGCCAGACTGTCAGGATAAGCCGCGGTCACTCTATCCATCCAAACAGTCATATCTCTAAGGTAAAACCCCTTTGGCCGTTTACTCTCTTTACCCGGGTAACTTCTCTCTTGGTCGAGTTATGGATCGACCCGGACAGTACGGACGGTACGGCCAGTACGGCCTCTTGTACGGCCTGGTCGATCCCTAACCTTCCTTCCCTTTGCCTCCACATTCTCACATCCTCAACTCCCTAAGCCATCTTCTCACATATTGATCAACTCATTTCAACACTCCCCCTCAAGCTTAACTTAGTAACTTAGTTAAGCTTGGAACCACCATGAGATCTTCCTCATTAAAAACCTCACCAAGGAAAACCCATTGGGACAAAACCTTGATGAGGGAAAAAGAGTGAAGACCTCATGGCAAGGGGATCAGCTCCTTGGGGAAAGATCTATGAGCCCCAATCTGGTATGAATGGACTCCATAGTCTTTTGTCTTGCGCCTTGGTGAACACATCCGCAAGTTGATCCTCACTCCTTGTGTAGCATGGCAAGATCACTCCCAAGACAATCATCTGCCTCACCTTGTGACAATCAACTTCAATGTGCTTGGTTCTCTCATGGAAGACTGAGTTGGTCGCAATGTGTATAGCCGCTTGATTATCACAATGCATAGTCATTGGAGTTCCCTGCTCTATCTCCAAGTGCTTCAAGATTCCTTTGATCCATACCAACTCATTGGTAAGCTTCAGCATTGCTCTATACTCAGCTTCAGCGCTTGAACAAGACACCACCTTCTGCTTCTTACTCTTCCAAGTCACCAAGTTGCCTCCAATGAATGTACAATAGCCGGTGGTTGATCTCCTGTCTGCTCTATCTCCAGCCCAATCCGCATCACAGTATCCCACCACTTCAGTGCTCTTGTTGCATCCCATCCACACTCCAAGGCTTGACGTCCCATTCAGATACAAGAGAAGTCTCTCCACCATGCGCCAGTGATGATCCTTTGGGACTTGCATATGCTGGCTCACTTTGGTTCACCGCAAAGCATATGTCTGGTCGTGTGATTGTAAGGTAGATGAGCTTCCCTACTAGCTTCCTGTACAGCTTTGGATCATGAAAGGCCTTGCTATCTTCAACCTCCCCCTCACGTGGAACCTTGTATCCATCTTCAAGAGGCATCTTTGCTGTCTTGTCTCCTTGTATACCTGCATCTTTCAAAAGATCAAGTGTATACTTCCTTTGGGAAATGAACAATCCTTCCTTAGATCTACACAACTCAATTCCAAGGAAGTATTTCATTTCCCCTAAGTCCTTGATTTCAAACACAGATTTCAAAAACTCCTTTGTGGCTTTTATACCAGCCTTATCACTACCTGTTATGATAATGTCATCAACATATACGAGTAGACAGATGATACCTGAAGGTGTAGTGAGGGTGAAGAGGGTGTGATCCAACTCTGACTTCTTGAACCCACGGCCATTCAGAGTAGTACTCAGCTTGTTGTACCATGCTCTAGGTGATTGCTTCAACCCATAGATTGCCTTCTTGAGTCTCAATACATTCCCTGGTTTCACAAGATGTTCAAGACCCGGTGGTGGATGCATGTACACTTCATCTTCTAGTTCTCCCTGAAGAAATGCATTCTTCACATCCATCTGCCAAAGCTCCCACTCAAGGTTCACAGCAAGAGACAATACAATTCTTATTGTATGTAGCTTGGCAACAGGGGCAAAGGTATCAATGTAGTCTTCCCCATATGTTGAGTGTATCCTCTAGCCACCAGTCTTGTCTTCTTTCTGTCAATGGTTCCATCAGGTAGATACTTAATGGTGAATATCCACTTGCTGGTTACTGCCTTCTTTCCTTTTGGCAACTCACTTTCAAACCAAGTGTCATTCTTTATCATGGCATTTGCCTCATCTCCAACAGATTCCTTCCAATCTTGATGTAGCATTGCCTCTTCATATGATCTTGGTACACTACTTTCATCTAGGCTCATCATGAATGCGCAATGCTCCTTTGGATAACAGGCAAATGAACACACAGCTTGAGAAGGATGCTCCACAGCCTGGGCATTGTAGTACACTCTCGTGTTTACCCAGTTGGAAGCATCTCTCTTCAGCCGTGTGCTTCTCCTCAATGGTACCTCAGCTGGTGCTTGCTCTGGTGCTTCTACTTCAGTTGCTTCCACTTCTCCTTGTTCTGGTAACTCATTAAGCTCTTCATTACTTGGTTCAGCTCCACCTTGATCAGGATGATCCGCAAAATCTTGATTCTCATCCGGCTCAATTCCATTCCCTCCCTCATGATCAAGGTGAGATGGTTCTTCAGCTTCTTGTCTTCAGATGACTGATTCTCTGTCGACTCCTGGGACATTCCAATTCCAAGACCTTCTAGTATCTGTCTCAAGCTTGTAGCTCTATCTGAAGGTTGTGAAAGATCCTCCAGCTCTTTCCAATCTTTATCTTCATAGTAGCTCTTCTCTTCAAAGAACTTGACATCTCTTGATACAAGAACTCTCCTTGACTCAGGAACAAAGCACTTGTATCCCTTCTGTGTGGTTGAGTATCCTATCATCATAGCTTTGATACTCTTTGCTTCCAGCTTGTTTCTCATCTCTCCCGGGATAAGAACATAGCTTACACACCCAAACACTCTTAGGTGATCTAGGACTGGCTTGCTGTTGTTGAGAACTTCATAAGGAGCTTTGTCTTCCAGGATCTTGGTTGGAATCCTATTGATTAGGTAGCAAGCCGTGATCACAGCATCACTCCAGAATCTCTTTGGCACTCTCATCTGGAACATCATTGATCTAGCCACTTCCATAAGATGTCTGTTCTTTCTCTCAGCCACTCCATTTTGTTGAGGTGTATAAGGGCAACTCGTTTGGTGAAGTATCCCATGTTGAGCTAGATGGTTCTTGAATGCATGGCCAGTATACTCTCCACCATTATCAGACCTGAAAATCTTAATCTTGGCATTATACTGGTTAGAAACATATGATTGAAAGTTTCTAAATGCATCTAGAACCCTATCCTTTGTTTTAATTAGTGTTATCCAGGTGTATTTGGATTTTTCATCTATGAATGTGACAAAGTATTTGTAATTGTCCCTAGATAAGCATGGAGCAGTCCATACATCAGAATGAACAAGATCAAAGCATTTATCATAGATAGTAGTAGATCTCTTGAACACAGTCTTACAATGTTTTCCCA
Organism: Brassica napus; assembly: GCF_020379485.1. Taxonomy (NCBI): domain Eukaryota; kingdom Viridiplantae; phylum Streptophyta; class Magnoliopsida; order Brassicales; family Brassicaceae; genus Brassica; species Brassica napus. The sequence continues at coordinate 13,559 of NW_026015006.1, forward strand.
AAATACAAGCTTCACATTCATTATTTTTAAACATGACACCTGGTAACATTAAGCTTAAGGCTCTAACATGTGGATGTCCTAGCCTAGAATGCCACAATGCACCTCTACTTAAAACGGAACTCAACAAGCAACTAGAACTAGAAATGATAGAAAGGTCTTCAAGTAAATAAAGGTCTCCTTTGGTTACTCCTTGCCCAATCAACTTACTGCTTTCAATATCCTGAAATTTCACATCATTAGGACTGAAAATAACATTGCATTGAAGATCATTGGTACACCTCTTAACAGATAATAGATTAGAAGTAAACTCAGGCATGTACAAAGCTTTAGAATCCTTATTAAACAGTTTCAAGTCTCCTACTCCTCTAATAGGAATTCTATCACCATTTGCAATCATTACATGTCCATGAGCCGGTTCTATGTTCTTTATAAGGCTATCATCACTTATCATATGATGTGAAGCACCTGAATCAATAATCAACGGTTTTATTCCTTGAGCAATATGATTCCTAGGTGATTCTTTTACCAGTTTCAGTTTATCAATGAGATCAAGCAATGTGAATTCATTTCTAGACATCCTATCAGCAGCAAAGGTTGTATATCTATCTGGTTCATTTCCCATTCTATCAAAGTTTCCTAGCAAGCTATCACAAGTTCTAGGCAACACATGAGCAGTATAGGAATAACCAAGGGCTTTACCAGACTCTTTAAGGGCTTTGATCAAGGCATCAATGTCTGACTTCTTGATCACCTCATGATCCATGTTCTTCACAGCTCCTTGGTGGTGAAGGGTTAAGGCTCTTCCTTCACTTTCACCCGCAAGACCAGATGAGCCAGCTCCTGATGCGCCAGCTTCACTTGTCTCTGCAGAAAGGTGAGCTCTTCCCTCTCTCTCTCCTTGTTGAACTTGGCCGGCTTCAAATGGGGTGTGGATCTGTTGAGTTGAGCTGAATATATGTATGAAGAGCTAAGGAGTTGAAGAGGAAAGGAGATGAGGAAGCTAAGGAGTTTTAGGGAGAGCATGGTACGGACGTCCGTACAAGGCCGTACAAGCCGTACAGTCCGTACCATCCAGCATCGACCAAGACTTACCTTGCATCAGCCAAGTAACACGGTAACTAAGGTAAAGGGAAGGAACTTACCTTGAGGCATCAGACCGTTTAGGGATAAGGTAGAGCGCGCCTTGACAGGCTGGAACAGCTGGAAAGGCAAGAGCATCTCGGTCCAAGATGCCAGATACTCCGCGCATGTGGAGAAGCTAATTGGCTAGTCCAAATGAGCTTATCCTCTCCTGATTGACCTCACATGCTTTAGTCTTCTCTTGATTTCGAAAACCCTTGTATGCTCTCTCTATATATATGTAACTCATCAACCCTAATGAAGATTATGCAGTTTGAGTCTCTCTAATCTCTTAGACACTATGGTTTCTCTTAGACACTAAACGGCTCTATCTAGTCTCCTAATCTTTCACAAACTTCTCTTAATCACTTCCTAAACACTCTCTTTATTCTGATTACTCTAAGGATCTCTTAATCTCATATGGTATCAGAGCCAGGTTCATTTGAATCTGGGGTTTGATCTTTAGAGAGTTACAAGCTAAACGTCTTTGAAGCTACACGCGAGTAGTCTTGAAGGTGTTGAAGCTGTGGTCCGTTCTAGTTGAAGCTGTGCTACGTTCTGTTGGTTTGCGTGATTCTAGACTCAAGGTTGGTGTGTACGAGATCCAAGATTCAAGTTTTCAAGTCAAGCAAAGATGGAACATGGGATGAACATGAGGATGAAGGTAGCGGTTACTTTCAAAGGTAGCAACTACCTTGTGTGGTCTCGGATGGTGAAGACTGCGGTGGGAAGTAAGGGTTTGTGGGCACATCACAACAGGGGAGGCTCCGAAACTCATTACTCAGGGAGGAGATCAAGAAGAGGTCTCCAATGAAGCGGCTGTGGAGAAATGGCAACAAGAAGACATGCTGGTGATGACGGTTCTACACGCATCCTTGGACCCAGCTATCTTGGATGCCTACAGCTACTGTGAATCAGCCAAGGAGCTGTGGGACACGCTGAAGAAGGTGTATGGGAACACTTCCAACCTCAGCCGTGTGTTTGAAGTGAAGCTAGCGATCAACCGTCTTGCACAAGAGGACATGGAGTTCACTAAGCACTTGGGGAGGTTCAGGTCCTTATGGTCAGAGCTGGAGATGCTGAGGCCGAGCACAACTGATCCAGATCAGCTGAATGAGAGGCGCGAGCAAGACAAGGTCTTTGGGCTGCTTCTCACACTGAACCCGGCCTACACCCAGCTCATCCAGCACATGTTAAGGTCAGACAAGCTTCCGGACCTTGAGGAGGTGTGTGCACAAATCCAAAGGGAGCAGGGATCCATGGGTTTGTTTGGAGGAAGGGGGAGCTCTCTCTTGCCAATCAAGCAGCTCATGAGGATTCAACCGAGGCTCCACAAGCAAACAAGGCATCTCACGGGAAGTACGAGGACAGGAAGTTCAATGGCAACTGTGATCATTGCAAGAAGCATGGTCATAAGAAGAGCCAATGCTGGATACTGCACCCACACCTCAAGCCGGCCAAGTTCATGAAGGAGCGTGAGGGAAGGGCAAATGTGACTGAAGGTTCAAGCGGAGCTGGCACCAGCAAGATCAGTGAAGTGGATGGGCTTGGAGGCAATGATGGGAATGGGAAGTCTCTGGTGGCTTACACAGGCGCCTCAAGCTCCCGCAGCAATGATGACTACATCAAGAGATCAGACCTTGATGCCCTCTTCAAAATGCTAAAGGAAAACGGTAACACTTACGGTTATTCCTTTGGAGCTTCTATGATTGCATATAAGGATGATCACTTGATTAGAGAACTAGTAGAACGGTTAGAAGCTAGGAATGAGTATAGACATGCTCACATTGCTAGAACTGATAAGATGCATCCATCACTTAGTAATCTATGCCATAATGCTAAACGAGTAGGTAAACCATTGATTGTTGATTCTGGTGCATCACATCATATGATAAGTGATGAAAACTTGATTAAGGATATAGAACCTACACATGGGCATGTGATGATAGCAAATGGGGATAAGATACCCATTAGAGGAATAGGAAAGCTTAAGCTGTTTAACAAAGAATCTAGAGCTTTTTACATGCCTGAATTCACATCAAACCTATTATCAGTGAAGAAATGTACTAATGATTTACAATGCAATGTTATCTTTAGTCCTAATGATGTGAAGTTTCAGGATATTGAGAGCAGCAGATTGATTGGGAAAGGGGTGACTAAGGGAGATCTCTATATGCTTGAAGAACTCACTTCTGTTCCTGATTATAGTTGCTCGTTTACTTCTGCTTCTTTGTTGAATAAAAATGCATTGTGGCATGCTAGAGTAGGACACCCTCATGTTAAAGCTTTGAACTTAATGGTACCAGGTGTTGTGTTTGAGAATAAAGATTGTGAAGCTTGCATTTTAGGCAAGCATTGTAGAACTGTGTTTCAAAAGTCTACTACCGTTTATGATAATTGCTTTGATCTAATTCATTCAGATGTATGGACTGCCCCTTGCTTATCTAGAGATAGTTATAAGTATTTTGTCACATTCATTGATGAAAAATCCAAATACACCTGGTTAACCTTAATTCAGACCAAAGATAGGGTACTTGATGCATTTAGGAACTTTCAAACTATGTAACTAACCATTATCATGCTAAGATTAAAATTTTGAGATCAGATAATGGAGGAGAGTACACGAGTCATGCATTCAAGCAACACCTATCACAACATGGGATCCTACATCAAACAAGCTGTCCTTATACTCCACAGCAAAATGGAGTGGCTGAGAGGAAGAATAGGCATCTCATGGAAGTGGCAAGGTCACTTATGTTTCAGAGTAATGTTCCAAAGAGATTTTGGAGTGATGCGGTTGCCACTGCTTGTTACCTGATAAACAGAACTCCAACCAAAGTTCTGAATGAGAAGGCTCCATTTGAAGTTCTGAACAGGTACAAGCCAGCTCTTGATTACTTGCGAGTCTTTGGATGCCTATGCTTTGTCCTCAAACCAGGAGAGATGATCAACAAGCTAGAAGCAAGAAGCACTAAGGCTGTGTTCATAGGATACTCAGCTACACAGAAAGGATACAAATGCTATGATCCTATAGCAAGGAGAGTTCTTGTATCTAGAGATGTGAAGTTCTTGGAAGATAGAGGATACTATGAAGAAAAGAATCAAGAAGACCTGAAGGACTTAACATCAGACAAGGCCACCACCTTGCGGATCATTCTTGAAGGTCTTGGAATCAGTACATCCCAGGATCCGAGGAATCACGCACTACAACACCTCCTGAAGTTGGTTCACCATCCCACCTTGATCATGAGGGAGGAGAGGAGCATGAGGAGCCTATGCAAGAGGCCAACCAAGATGAAGGAGGAGTAGAGAATGAAGGAGAAGAGAGCATAGGCTCGGATGGTCATGGACATGATCATGGTGTGACACAAACACCTTCTCAAGATGAAGTGGTAGAAGAACAACAGGAAGAAGAACCGGTTGTGCAGCCACTAAGAAGTACAAGGATAAGGAAGGATCCTTCCAGTTGGGTAAACACGAGAGTGTACTACAATGCCCAAGCTGTGGAGCATCCTTCTCAAGCCGTGTGCTCCTTTGCTCAATATCCAGAAGCACATTGCGCTTTCATGGTAAACTTGGATGAGAATCACATCCCAAGAAGCTATGAAGAAGCAATGAAAGATAAAGAATGGAAGGAATCAGTTGGAGATGAGGCAGGAGCGATGATCAAGAATGATACATGGTATGAGAGTGAGTTACCAAAAGGGAAGAAGGCTGTGACTAGTAGATGGATATTCACAATCAAGTACAAAGCGGATGGAAAGGTTGAGAGGAAGAAGTCAAGGCTAGTTGCAAGAGGTTTCACTCAAACTTATGGAGAAGATTACATAGAAACCTTTGCACCAGTAGCTAAACTCCACACAATCCGGATTGTACTAAGCTTGGCTGTGAATCTGGATGGGGGTTATGGCAAATGGATGTGAAGAATGCGTTTCTACAAGGTGAACTTGAGGATGAAGTGTATATGCATCCACCTCCAGGCCTTGAACACTTAGTGAAGAGTGGAAATGTGTTGAGACTGAAGAAAGCCATCTATGGGCTGAAGCAATCACCAAGAGCTTGGTACAACAAGTGAGCACTACTCTGAATGGCCGAGGCTTCAAGAAGTCTGAACTAGATCACACCTCTTCACACTCACGACTCCCTCAGGTATGATTGCACTCCTTGTGTATGTTGATGATATCATTATCACAGGGAGTGATAAGGAAGTATCATAGCAACCAAGGAGTTTCTTAAATCCATGTTTGAGATTAAAGACTTGGGAGAAATGAAATACTTTCTTGGAATTGAGATATGTAGATCCAAGGAAGGTTTGTTCATGTCCCAAAGGAAGTATACACTTGATCTTTTGAAAGGTGCAGGTGCTTATGGAGGCAAGACAGCAAGGATGCCTATGGAGGATGGCTACAAAGTCCCACGAGAGGGGGAGATTGAAGACAGCAAACCTTATCAGGATCCTAAACTCTATAGAAAACTAGTTGGCAAATTGATTTATCCTCACTATAACTAGACCTGACATTTGTTTGCTGTGAATCAGGTGAGTCAACACATGCAAGTACCTAAGGAACATCATTGGCGCATGGTGGAGAGGATCTTGATGTATCTCAACGGCTCACCTGATCAAGGAGTATGGATGGGCTGCAATGGAAGCACTGAAGTGGTGGGATACTGTGATGCGGATTGGGCTGGTGATAGAGCAGACAGGAGATCAACCCACAGGCTATTGCAACATCATTGGAGGCAACTTGGTGACTTGGAAGCAGAAGCAGAAGGTAGTGTCATGTTCAAGTGCAGAAGCCGAGTATAGAGCCATGCTGAAGCTCACCAACGAGTTGGTATGGATCAAAGGCATCTTGAAGCACTTGGAGATTGATCAAGCAACTCCAATGACAATGCATTGTGACAATCAAGCTGCCATCCACATTGCATCCAACTCGGTGTTTCATGAGAGGACCAAGCACATTGAAGTTGATTGTCACAAGGTGAGGCAGATGATTGTGCTAGGGGTGATCTTGCCATGTTACACAAGGAGTGAAGATCAGCTAGCGGATGTGTTCACCAAGGCTGCAAGACAGAAGACAATGGAGTCCATTCACATCAGGTTGGGCCTCATTGATCTTGGGAAGAGAAGGAGCTAATCCCCTTAGCTGCAAGGTCTTTACTCTTTTTCCCTCATCAAAGTTTTATCCCATTGGGTTTTCTTTGGTGAGGTTTTTAATGAGGAAGATCTTGTGGCTGTCCAAGCTTAGACTTATACAAAGCTAAGCTTGAGGGGGAGTGTTGAGTTGAGCTGAATATATGTATGAAGAGCTAAGGAGTTGAAGAGGAAAGGAGATGAGGAAGCTTAAGGGAGTTTAGGGAGAGCATGGTACGGACGTCCGTACAAGGCCGTACAAGCCGTACAGTCCGTACCATCCAGCATCGACCAAGACTTACCTTGCATCAGCCAAGTAACACGGTAACTAAGGTAAAGGGAAGGAACTTACCTTGAGGCATCAGACCGTTTAGGGATAAGGTAGAGCGCGCCTTGACAGGCTGGAACAGCTGGAAAGGCAAGAGCATCTCGGTCCAAGATGCCAGATACTCCGCGCATGTGGAGAAGCTAATTGGCTAGTCCAAATGAGCTTATCCTCTCCTGATTGACCTCACATGCTTTAGTCTTCTCTTGATTTCGAAAACCCTTGTATGCTCACTCTATATATATTTGTAACTCATCAACCCTAATAAAGATTAAGCAGTTTGAGTCTCTCTAATCTCTTAGACACTATGGTTACTCTTAGACACTAAACGGCTCTATCTAGTCTCCTAATCTTTCACAAACTTCTCTTAATCACTTCCTAAACACTCTCTTTATTCTGATTACTCTAAGGATCTCTTAATCTCATAGGATCCAGCACTGACTCCTCTTGTGTCCGGCTTCTTGCAATGGTCACAGTTTCCACTGAACTTCCTTTCCTCTCCACGGTAAGCAGCCTTGTGTGCTTGGATTGCTTCAGCCTTGTTGGACAGAGCCATGTCTCCTTTCCCTCCAAACATACCAAGTGACCCCTCTTCCTTCTGAATCTGCGCAAACACTTCCTCCATAGAGGAAGACTCGGCATCCTCAACATGTGCTTGATCACATCATTGAACGGAGGATCTAGTGTCAGCAGCAATCCAAACACCTGATCCTGCTCCCTCCTCTCCATGAGTAGCTCTTGATCCGCGGTGCTTGGCCTCAATGATTCAAGCTCAGGCCACAAGGATCTATACTTGCCCAAATGCTTGGTGAACTCTTCTCCATCTTGAACCAGTGTGTGATAGCCTTCTTAATCTCATACACGCGGTTCAGATTGGTAACGTTCCCAAATGTCTTCTGGAGTACCTCCCACAGGTGTTTTGGAGTCTCGCAGTAGCTGTAGGCCTCCAAGAGATGCTCTTCAAGGGACCCTTGTAGTACTGAAAGCACCATCAAGTCTTCTTGAATCCACTTCTTCTCGGCAGCAGCAACTTGATCTCCCACACCTTCATCTCCTTCTCCGTCTTTAGCCACTGGCTTGGTTGCATCATCCGTGATGTGACTCCACAGCCCTAGCCTCCCAATGGCTGTCTTCACCAGCCTTGACCACAACAGGTAGTTACTACCACCCTTCAACGCAACAGGAACCGTAATGACCTTGTAGTTTCCCTCCATCTTGCTTTGTTAGACCCGAAAAGAAAGTATGAAAGAGTATGAACTGAAGCTGAAGAACACTCTAAATCTCAATACCAAAGCCAACCTGGCTCTGATACCATATGATTTAGAGAGTTGAACAGGTATTGAGAGATTAGAGAAAGATTAAAGTGAGATGAGATGATTTATGAAATGTAGAAGAAACATGATGAACTAGAGAGAGAATATGATGAACTCGTGTTAATCATTAATCAAGACAGAGTTTACAATATATAGAGAGAGACATTAGGGTATTCAGAAGCACTAAGCATGTGAGGTCAAGGATAAGGTTGCTTTAATTTGAATGTAAACCAATGGGGAAGATCACACGCTTAAGGCATCTTTGGGTGAGACTCCTTTTGCTTTACAGCCTGTGCCAGACTGTCAGGATAAGCCGCGGTCACTCTATCCATCCAAACAGTCATATCTTCTAAGGTAAAACCCCTTTGCCGTTTACCTCTCTTACCCGGGTAACTTCTCTTCTTGGTCGAGTTATGGATCGACCCGGACAGTACGGACGGTACGTCCAGTACGGCTCTTGTACGCCTGGTCGATCCCTAACCTTCCTTCCTTTGCCTCCACATTCTCACATCCTCAACTCCCTAAGCCATCTTCTCACATATTGATCAACTCATTTCAACAGTTGGGTATTGTGATGCTGATTGGGCAGGAGATAGAGTGGACAGGAGATCAACTACTGGGTATTGTACATTCATTGGAGGAAACTTGGTCACTTGGAAGAGTAAGAAGCAGAAGGTTATCTCTTGTTCAAGTGCTGAAGCTGAGTATAGAGCCATGCTGAAGCTGACAAACGAGTTGGTGTGGATCAAGGGGATATTGAAGCATCTAGAGATTGAGCAGAGTACTCCTATGACTATGCATTGTGACAATCAAGCAGCTATCCACATTGCCTCCAACTCAGTGTTTCATGAGAAAACAAAGCACACAGAGGTGGATTGTCATAAGGTGAGGCAGATGATCATCTTAGGAGTGATTCTTCTGCCATGTTATACAAGAAGTGAAGATCAGCTTGCAGATGTGTTACTAAGGCAGCGAGATTGAAGACAATGGAGTCCATACTGTCAGGCTTAGACTCATTGATCTGACTCCTAGGAGCTGAGCCCCTAACCATGGAGTCTCCACTTTTTTTCCCTCATCAAGGTTTTATCCCAATGGGTTTTACATGGTGAGGTTTTTAACGAGGGAGGTCTTCATGGTTTCCAAGCTTGACTTGTTCTACATGGTCAAGCTTGAGGGGGAGTATTGAGATGAAGACCAAGGAGGCTGAGACAGTAACTTTAGAGTTTTACTGTGGTAACTTTATTTTAACCACAGTAACTACTTGGGGAAGTTATCTGATGGGATGAGAAGGTAACTTAGTGAAGAGAAGAGAGGAAACTCGACCAAAGAGGATAAGGGAGGTTAAGGAAGGATAAGGGATCACTTTGACAGCCTGTATGATCCTGGAAAGGAGAAGTTACCTTTATACTAGTGCAAGCATGTGAGAAAGCACAGCCAAGTGATTCAAAAGGAGTTCCAGCCTGTCCTTTGACTACACATGTTTAACCATTTCGAATTTCCTTGTTGCTCTCTCTATTAATACTTGTAAACCTCATCAGTTATTAATTAATGGAGTTTTGAGTCTCTCTCTCTTTATTCTCTCACTAGAATCTCTTAATCTCTTTAATCTTTTCATCTGATTATCCCTGATTAGTTGAATCATGCTCTAATACACAAAAGTGTATTTCTTACATCGCGATTCATCCTGGTTTGATTAGAATGACAAAGAAGCTGTCATATTCCCAAACAGGAAAAACTGGGATCACCTGATTTGAAAGTGGGATAGCTTCTTATCTAACTCCTATGAGATTTATTCAGCTTCCTGGTGATTCTCCACTACTTTATGTATCAAAATCAAGCTTCTTACATCGCGATTCATCCTGGTTTGATTAGAATGACAAAAGAAGCTGTCATATTCCCAAACAGGAAAACTGGGATCACCTGATTTGAAAGTGGGATAGCTTCTTCATCCTAACTCCTATGAGATTGATTCGACTTCCTGGTGATTCTCCACTACTTTATGTATCAAAATCAAGCTTCTTACATCGCGATTCATCCTGGTTTGATTAGAATGACAAAGAAGCTGTCATATTCCCAAACAGGAAAACTGGGATCACCTGATTTGAAAGTGGGATAGTATCTTCATCCTAACTCCTATGAGATTTATTCAGCTTCCTGGTGATTCTCCACTACTTTATGTTTCAAAATCAAGCTTCTTACATCGCGATTCATCCTGGTTTGAATAGAATGACAAAGAAACTGTCATATTCCCAAACAGGAAAACTGGGATCACCTGATTTGAAAGTGGGATAGCTTCTTCGTCCTAACTCCTATGAGATTTATTCAGCTTCCTGGTGATTCTCCACTACTTTATGTATCAAAATCAAGCTTCTTACATCGCGATTCATCCTGGTTTGATTAGAATAACAAAGAAGCTGTCATATTCCCAAACAGGAAAACTGGGATCACCTGATTTGAAAGTGGGATAGCTTCTTCATCCTAACTCCTATGAGATTGATTCGACTTCCTGGTGATTCTCCACTACTTTATGTATCAAAATCAAGCTTCTTACCTCGCGATTCATCCTGGTTTGATTAGAATGACAAAGAAGCTGTCATATTCCCAAACAGGAAAACTGGTATCACCTGATTTGAAAGTGGGATAGCTTCTTCATCCTAACTCCTGTGAGATTTATTCGACTTCCTGGTGATTCTCCACTACTTTATGTATCAAAATCAAGCTTCTTACATCGCGATTCATCCTGGTTTGATTAGAATGACAAAGAAGCTGTCATATTCCCAAACAGGAAAACTGGGATCACCTGATTTGAAAGTGGGATAGCTTCTTTATCCTAACTCCTATGAGATTTATTCAGCTTCCTGGTGATTCTCCACACTACTTTATGTATCAAAATCAAGCTTCTTACATCGCGATTCATCCTGGTTTGATTAGAAATGACAAAGAAGCTGTCATATTCCCAAACAGGAAAACTGGGATCACCTGATTTGAAAGTGGATAGCTTCTTCATCCTAACTCCTATGAGATTGATTCGACTTCCTGGTGATTCTCCACTACTTTATGTATCAAAATCAAGCTTCTTACATCGCGATTCATCCTGGTTGATTAGAATGACAAAGAAGCTGTCATATTCCCAAACAGGAAAACTGGGATCACCTGATTTGAAAGTGGGATAGCTCTTCATCCTAACTCCTATGAGATTGATTCGACTTCCTGGTGATTCTCCACTACTTTATGTATCAAAATCAAGCTTCTTACATCGCGATTCATCCTGGTTGATTAGAATGACAAAGAAGAAGTGTCATATTCCCAAACAGGAAAACTGGGATCACCTGATTTGAAAGTGGGATAGCTTCTTCATCCTAACTCCTATGAGATTTATTCAGCTTCCTGGTGATTCTCCACTACTTTATGTTTCAAAATCAAGCTTCTTACATCGCGATTCATCCTGGTTTGAATAGAATGACAAAGAAGCTGTCATATTCCCAAACAGGAAAAACTGGGATCACCTGATTTGAAAGTGGGATAGCTTCTTCATCCTAACTCCTATGAGATTTATTCAGCTTCCTGGTGATTCTCCACTACTTTATTATCAAAATCAAGCTTCTTACATCGGGATTCATCCTGGTTTGATTAGAATAACAAAGAAGCTGTCATATTCCCAAACAGGAAAACTGGGATCACCTGATTTGAAAGTGGGATAGCTTCTTCATCCTAACTCCTGTGAGATTTATTCGACTTCCTGGTGATTCTCCACTACTTTATGTATCAAAATCAAGCTTCTTACATCGCGATTCATCCTGGTTGATTAGAATGACAAAGAAGCTGTCATATTCCCAAACAGGAAAACTGGGATCACCTGATTTGAAAGTGGGATAGCTTCTTTATCCTAACTCCTATGAGATTTATTCAGCTTCCTGGTGATTCTCCACTACTTTATGTATCAAAATCAAGCTTCTTACATCGCGATTCATCCTGGTTTGATTAGAATGACAAAGAAGCTGTCATATTCCCAAACAGGAAAACTGGGATCACCTGATTTGAAAGTGGGATAGCTTCTTCATCCTAACTCCTATGAGATTGATTCGACTTCCTGGTGATTCTCCACTACTTATGTATCAAAATCAAGCTTCTTACATCGCGATTCATCCTGGTTTGATTAGAATGACAAAGAAGCTGTCATATTCCCAAACAGGAAAACTGGGATCACCTGATTTGAAAGTGGGATAGCTTCTTCATCCTAACTCCTATGAGATTGATTCGACTTCCTGGTGATTCTCCACTACTTTATGTATCAAAATCAAGCTTCTTACATCGCGATTCATCCTGGTTTGATTAGAATGACAAAGAAGCTGTCATATTCCCAAACAGGAAAACTGGGATCACCTGATTTGAAAGTGGGATAGCTTCTTCGTCCTAACTCCTATGAGATTTATTCAGCTTCCTGGTGATTCTCCACTACTTTATGTTTCAAAATCAAGCTTCTTACATCGCGATTCATCCTGGTTTGAATAGAATGACAAAGAAGCTGTCATATTCCCAAACAGGAAAACTGGGATCACCTGATTTGAAAGTGGGATAGCTTCTTCGTCCTAACTCCTATGAGATTTATTCAGCTTCCTGGTGATTCTCCACTACTTTATGTATCAAAATCAAGCTTCTTACATCGCGATTCATCCTGGTTTGATTAGAATAACAAAGAAGCTGTCATATTCCCAAACAGGAAAACTGGGATCACCTGATTTGAAAGTGGGATAGCTTCTTCATCCTAACTCCTATTGTTGAACTGAAGAGAAGAATGGAGCTTGTACATATAGGGGCAAGCTCTTGAAGATCTTAAGAAGAGTTCTATGAAGCTTCAGAAGTGATGAGAAGCTGATACAAGATTGGGGAAATGTCCAAGAAGGGTTCTAATCAGACATGGGAGAACATTGGAGGAGTTTAGGCTGCAATGGTGAATGAGAAAGTTAGGGCGATCCGTACGGACGGCCGTACGGACTGTACGGACCGTACGGACCAGGGCGTCCCAAAACTTATCATCTCGACCATTTAAGCATAGTTGAGGAATGTGCAAGCTTAGTATGACTTTAGAGAATATGAAAGGTATTGAGAAGACTAAGAGAGATTCAAGAGAGATTAGAGTGTTTAAGAGAAAGTGTATGAGATTATCATGATGAACTAGAGAGAGAGAGACTCATAAACTCGTGTTCATATTAATCAAGGCAGAGTTTACAATATATAGCAAAGGAAAGACTAGGGTTCAGCATAAGAGATAAGGCAAAGCATGTTAGTCAAAGCTAAAGGGAGCGGATGGTTTGAACTAGCCAATGGAGTGCTTCACACACTTTCAGCATATTCCAAGATGCTGATTACTTTACAGCTATGCCAGCCTGTCTTCTCCGCGTCTCCTTTCTTCCCTTCAACGGTCATAAGCCTCCTAACACTCAAGGTAACTCTCCAAAGTAACTTGGGTAAGGATGGTAAGTTTGGTTGATGATGGGTCGACCCTAGAATGTACGGCCTGTACGGCCAGTACGGTCAGTACGGATTGTACGGACTGGTCGACCTCATACCTCATCCTTTCCTTAACACATCCTTCTCATAATGCTTCCTTATACCCCATCACTTCCTTGCTTATACTCAACTCATTTCAAACACTCCCCCTCAAGCTTGAATTCTAGAATCCATTCAAGCTTGGAACAGCCATGAGATCTTCCTCATTAAAAACCTCACCGAGGAAAACCCATTGGGACAAAACCTTGATGAGGGAAAAAGAGTAAAGACCTCATGGCAAAGGGATCAGCTCCTTGAGGAAAGATCTATGAGTCCCAATCTGGTATGAATGGACTCCATGTCTTTTGTCTTGCAGCCTTGGTGAACACATCCGCAAGTTGATCCTCACTCCTTGTGTAGCATGGCAAGATTACTCCAAGACAATCATCTGCCTCACCTTGTGACAATCAACTTCAATGTGCTTGGTTCTCTCATGGAAGACTGAGTTGGTTGCAATGTGTATAGCCGCTTGATTGTCACAATGCATAGTCATTGGAGTTGCTTGCTCTATCTCCAAATGCTTCAAGATCCCTTTGATCCATACCAACTCATTGGTAAGCTTCAGCATTGCTCTATACTCAGCTTCAGCACTTGAACAAGACACCACCTTCTGCTTCTTGCTCTTCCAAGTCACCAAGTTGCCTCCAATGAATGTACAGTAGCCAGTGGTTGATCTTCTGTCTGCTCTATCTCCAGCCCAATCCGCATCACAATATCCCACTACTTCAGTACTCTTGTTGCATCCCATCCAAACTCCATGGCTTGATGTCCCGTTCAGATACAAGAGCAGTCTCTCCACCATGCGCCAGTGATGATCCTTTGGAACTTGCATATGCTGGCTCACTTGGTTCACAGCAAAGCAAATGTCTGGTCGTGTGATGGTGAGGTAGATGAGCTTTCCTACTAGCTTCTTGTATAGCTTTGGATCATGAAAGGCCTTGCTATCTTCAATCTCCCCCTCACGTGGAATCTTGTATCCATCTTCAGAGGCATCTTTGCTGTCTTATCTCCTTGTATACCTGCATCTTTCAAAAGATCAAGTGTGTACTTCCTTTGGGAAATGAACAATCCTTCCTTAGATCTACATGTTGAGCTGAAGAGAAGATAGAAGCTTGTGCAAAGATAAGAAAGCTTCAGGAGATGTTCAGAAGAGTTCAACCAAGTTTCAGAAGTACCCTGAAGTGTATATCTTGTGAAGTTAAGTCCAAGAAGGGCTTAGACTGATCTGTAGAAGACATTGGAGGAGTTTGGGAGGAAATGGTCGATGGTGCAAAGTTAGGGTCGGCTGTACGGACGGCCGTACGGACTGTACGGACCGGTACGGATGAGATCGACCCGAAACATCTTTTCTCAACCATCTGAAGACATTTGGTGTTTGTGCAAAAATAGGGCACAAGGGTACGGTCTGAGAAGTATGTGCAAGGTCCGGGTTGAGTAATGGTATCAAAAGAGCATCAAGAAGATGCTGTGTGCAATGGGAATCTAAGGGAGCTGGCACACGGTTCTGATTGGCTTATGATAGTCCAAGACAGGCTGGATGTTGCTGGAAAGAAAGAGACAAAGGCTGGCTATGTATCTGGACAAAGATATGGACAGATACATAAGGCAGTGTGGAGTATTTCTAGCCAAGCATTCCCACATCCAATCAGGAGCATACAACCAGCTACAAACACCCCAAGACCTGATCCAGAACGTCCATTTCAAACAGGCTACCTCCACTGTCCATTTCTTATCCTTAACTTAGGGTTTTATGAGTTTGTAACCTGTTTCTATTTAAAGACCCTTTATGGGCGAATTGTAAACTCTCTAAGAGAGTAAGGGGGATTTCCCCTTCTCCTTCCTAGTCTTTGGTTACTTTGAATCTCCAAATCTCTATTCTCTGGTTACTAATCTCTCAGTCTCTCTAATCTCTCAATCTCTCACTCAAAGTCTCTTAATCTCACGCATTCTTATTCTTCCATCAGTCTCTCTTTATTCTCTTCCATTGTTGACACAAGACTCAGTCCCAACCTGTGGAGGTTGATTCATCACGCCCACACACAGCCTGTGCTCTGAAAATCTCACATGGTATCAGAGCCAGGTTCGTCAGAACTTGGTTCCAGCTTCCGCTCAAGCACAAACTCACTCCCATGCCATTTCAAGCCAAGAAAGCTTCATGGTCCAGCCGGCTGTTCAACATCTTCAAGAAGAAGATGTGCTCATCCATGGTGTCCGAGCTGTCCTTGGTCGTTCTACACTCTCTCATGTCCGTCCTGAAGAAAGAAGGCCATTGGAAGCATGTCCAAGCCTTTCCTACTCTCTGTCCAAGAAGAACCTTTCAAGAAGAAAGCTTTCTACTTGGGTCTTGTGTGGCGACTCAAACATGGTGAAAGGAGGTGTTTTTGGCATGGTGGGTTCAAGGAGAAAGGCCAGGCAAAGAAGGAGATGTTGGTTCTCAAACCAACAGCTCAGATCTGTCCATTTATGATGCGTGTTGCCTTGGAGGTTCAAGGAACCAGCACAGGTTCCTTGTTTGTAAGCTAAACCTCCTTCCCTTGTTTAAAGCTTGTGTCTTTATTAAACGGTGTGTTGTGTGGTGTGGTTTGTTCTGTGATGATTGCTTTGCTTCTGTATTGTGTGATTGCCATAACTAAAATGCAATTAATATTGTAGCATCTAGTAGAATGTCTAAGCTACTTGCATAATGGTACTGAAGTTGTTTCGCTGTCACATTGTTTGCATTGAGTAGTGTCTTGTGTCCCAGGATCTCATGTCCTAGCCGCGCCCTAGTGATGCTTGTTGTGATTAAGTGAATCTGCTTGCATACATTGATTGAAACTGAATTGAAAACTGTTGCATATAGTCTTGTGGCTGTCTTACATTGAAGCATTAGAGTTATGTCTAAATGCTGAGTAAAGAAGCTCTGAAGAGTGCCTAAGTAACTTGTCTTGAATCTGTTAGGAATGATTGTACTTAGAGAGTTAGCATGCAAAGAATAGAACTTGATAATGCCTTGTGTCTATCTGTTGCATTGCTTGTGATAGTAGGAATCAAACTTGATAATATATTAATCAAGCTTTGACATCAATACTATTGAAAATGGTTTAAATGCTTAATGACAGTTCTAAATAAACTTGTCTTGTTAAGATGATAGATTATATTATCTAATCATGCTTGCTTTCATGAGTTAGAAACTGATTAGGATTAATGCATACTGTCATATTGTTGCTGCCTTAGGTGATACATTTAGATTCAAATCTAAAATGTAGTTAAGGCAGAAGTTAATGCCTAAGTAGCTCGTCTTAAATCTGATTTGACCTTGCTTGTACTTAGAGAGATTGCTTGCAAAGATGTGAATTTGATAATGCTTGTTTCAATCTGTTGCATAGCTTGTTACATTGGAGATCAAACTTGATATTGGTCAGGATTGATCCCAATGCTTGTGTCTTATCTTTGCTGGAGTTTGATTGATGTTTCAGGTTCACATGATGTGCTCTTTGTTCATCATCAATCTTAGTAAAAGAGGAAGACTTTGCCCATTGGGAATGGTCGCGCGTGGGGTGTATGTGGATACACAAGGCGAATGGTCATCACCTAAGTCTAGAGGAGACTGGTGACCAAAAGGCATTGGAGATAAAGGGAAGGGTTGATCAGTGGTTGAAGCGCAATCCATGAGATGTTGCGCTCCTGATCTTAAGGCTCATTGAGGCTCACTCCGAGTTTGGACCCATACTCAATCCAAGCTTGAGGAGCAAAGTGAGCCACCTGATGATCCTGTTGCTCAATGACCTGTATTACTCAAGGTCATTACAAGCTGATCATGGAGTGATTCAGCCGAATTAGAGGGAAGAAGAAGGTCACTCAACAAGGCGTGTGAGGTGCTTGGAGAATTGGCTGAGGTATCTCCTCAATGGAATGATGATGTGGTGGAGGTTCAAGCATCAAGTCCAAAGGAGATGGAGGTGCTTTCCACAAGACTTATCATGGAGCTATCATGCGCTCCCCAACAAGCTTAGACCTTCCCTATACTTGGTCTCAAGCCTGAAGAGGAGTGTGGATGAGCTTGCATGATAAGAGAAGGAGCTGTCAAGCTCACCATTTATACAAGGGAGTAAACCTGATCTTTATCTCTTTCTATACAATCATGATAGGTTTATCTCTTGAAATTGTCTTGCATCAATTAGGTGCTGTCTAAGTTATTGCATTCATGCATTGAACTGTCGGATTGATCATGCATTGTTACCCTGTCTAGATTGTGCTTGTCCTTGATCTTTTGTTTGCCTATTTCAGAATTAATATTTTGTTGAGGCATTGGTGATCAAACAAGATGTGTGATCTTGCTTTGGTCCCAATAGGATGATTTAATTTTGCATTGTGTTGTGGTGGTTTAGGTACACAAGCAGTGATACAAGTAACTCACCAACAACCAAGAATGTAAAGACAAAGGTCTTTTGCCATTGCATATCATCACTAGGACATGTCAGTCCTCACTCTACAGGAAGTGTAGTGTGATTGATTATGCAATGAGAGATGGCTATTGCATAATACCATTAGGACATGTCTAGTCCTTAGTCTACAGGGAGTGTAGCATGGGACATTATGCAATAAGAAGGGTGACCTGTGAGGCTCTCTATGGTGATTCAAACACCCTAGTTCCTGGTATAAGGAAGAGAGCAGCTCACAAGACCGAGACCATCACCACAGTCTGTTGAGACCGTGGTCTAAGGCCATGAAAGTGCTTACACCTACACAAGCTTAGTTCCAAATCGAAGTCTCAGAAACTAAGCTTGAGGGGGGAATGTTAAATAAGCAAGGTTCATGGCCTGATAGGTCTTTGCAAAGGCTTCTAAGAAGAACCATCAACCGGCCAAGTCAGTGGCGTGTCTAGGCAAGAGGCTGTTCAGAGCAGTCTTGGCAAGTGAGGAGGAAGGCTCTCCATGAATGCGGCTTCAATGAGAGGTGGCTGAGGAGAAGCTGATAGACCCATTTAGTCATCCAACAAGTTGATGGTGCCAAGAAGATGATGCATTGGCCGAGTGGGAAACTCACCAAAAATAAAAAGGGAAGTCTACTTATCATGTTACTCAAGATGATAGACTTATCTCCTTAGAATTCATTGATTTAATGCAGCTTAGTCTGAAAGATAAGCCTATGTACTTGGATTTCTCTCCTAAAGAACTGAGGCACTGCGTTCATATTGAATCAGGTACTTGTGATCTTGATAGGCAACCTTTAGGAGATGGATGTGATACCTACAGAGACTACTTGAGGGAGGATCAAGTGGAGAGTCAAGCTGTATCAGTCCCTAAGATGAGCCGGTACAAGGGAATGTGTACAAGTGAAGGATGCGTATGCTCATAGAAAGCTCCTCAGCAAAAACAAAAAAGGGAAGTGTCCCTTAGTCTCTTTCAGTTCAATTCATTCTTCTGTTAAGGGCTTAAGCTTGAGAAAGTTACTAGAAATGAATTGATTGAACTGTGATTATACTGAAAAAGATTGATTGAATTGTGTGCATCAATTGTGATGCAGGATATTCAAATTCTTGGTTCTTGATAAGTACTGATGCACCTTTGGAATGTGTATCAGGTACCTTTGCTTGGCGCCTCATTAAACAGTTCGGGTCATCTCTTAGCTTCTCTAAAGAGGCTGTGAAGTCTGTGGAGAGGGAGAGATTCCAAACCTGGTCTATGAAGAGGGCAAGCCGTGTGTGAAGTGTTGATCAGCCTCACTGGTGTTTTGAAGATGATCTGGTCGTGTCCTAGCTTCTCTAGGATGGCTGTGAAGTCAGTTGAGAGGGGGAGACTTCAAACCGGTTCCATGAAGAGATGAAGCTGAGGTTGTAGTTGTTAAGTGCGCAAAGTATTGATGAGTTGCTGCACCATCTTAGGCCGTGATCCAGAACTTCTTGTGTCCACCACACTGGTTCTAAGGCACAAGAGTTCATTGGCCAATCCCTAGGCCCTTAAGAGCTCTACTCTTTTTCCCTTGCAAAGTTTTGTCCCACAGGGTTTTCTTTGCAAGGTTTTTAATGAGAGAGGAGACTCTTCAGGGTTCCAAGCTTGGCTCAGGATCTCCTAGAGTCAAGCTTGAGGGGGAGTGTTGAGCTGAAGAGAAGATAGAAGCTTGTGCAAAGATAAGGAAGCTTCAGGAGATGTTCAGAAGAGTTCAACCAAGTTTCAGAAGTACCCTGAAGTGTATATCTTGTGAAGTTAAGTCCAAGAAGGGCTTAGACTGATCTGTAGAAGACATTGGAGGAGTTTGGGAGGAAATGGTCGATGGTGCAAAGTTAGGGTCGGCTGTACGGACGGCCGTACGGACTGTACGGACCGGTACGGATGAGATCGACCCGAAACATCTTTTCTCAACCATCTGAAGACATTTGGTGTTTGTGGAAAAATAGGGCACAAGGGTACGGTCTGAGAAGTATGTGCAAGGTCCGGGTTGAGTAATGGTATCAAAAGAGCATCAAGAAGATGCTGTGTGCAATGGGAATCTAAGGGAGCTGGCACACGGTTCTGATTGGCTTATGATAGTCCAAGACAGGCTGGATGTTTGCTGGAAAGAAAGAGACAAAGGCTGGCTATGTATCTGGACAAAGATATGGACAGATACATAAGGCAGTGTGGAGTATTTCTAGCCAAGCATTCCCACATCCAATCAGGAGCATACAACCAGCTACAAACACCCCAAGACCTGATCCAGAACGTCCATTTCCAAACAGGCTACCTCCACTGTCCATTTCTTATCCTTAACTTAGGGTTTTATGAGTTTGTAACCTGTTTTCTATTTAAAGACCCTTTATGGCGAATTGTAAACTCTCTAAGAGAGTAAGGGGATTTCCCCTTCTCCTTCCTAGTCTTTGGTTACTTTGAATCTCCAAATCTCTATTCTCTGGTTACTTAATCTCTCAGTCTCTCTAATCTCTCAATCTCTCACTCAAAGTCTCTTAATCTCACGCCATTCTTATTCTTCCATCAGTCTCTCTTTTATTCTCTTCCATTGTTGACACAAGACTCAGTCCCAACCTGTGGAGGTTGATTCATCACGCCCACACACAGCCTGTGCTCTGAAAATCTCACACTACACAACTCAATTCCAAGGAAGTATTTCATTTCTCCTAAGTCTTTGATTTCAAACACAGATTTCAAAAACTCCTTTGTGGCTTTTATACCAGCCTTATCACTACCTGTTATGATAATGTCATCAACATATACAAGTAGACAGATGATACCTGAGGGTGTAGTGAGAGTGAAGAGAGTGTGATCAATTCAGACTTCTTGAACCCACGCCCATTTAAGGTAGTGCTCAGCTTGTTTATACCATGCTCTAGGAGATTGCTTCAACCCATAGATAGCCTCTTGAGTCTCAATACATTTCCAGGTTTCACAAGGTGCTCTAGACCGGTGGGGGATACATATACACTTCATCCTCTAGCTCTCCTTGAAGAAAGGCATTTTCACATCCATCTGCCAAAGCTCCCACTCAAGATCACAGCAAGAGATAGTACAATTCTTATGGTATGGAGTTTGGCAACAGGGCAAAGGTATCAATGTAGTCTTCCCCATATGTTTGAGTGTATCCTCTAGCCACCAGTCTTGTCTTCTTCCTCTCAATAGTTCCATCAGGTAGATACTTGATAGTGAATATCCACTTGCTTGTTACTGCCTTCTTCCCTCTTGGTAACTCACTTTCAAACCAAGTGTCATTCTTTATCATAGCATTTGCTTCATCACCCACTGATTCTTTCCAATCTTCATGTAACATTGCTTCTTCATATGATCTTGGTACACTGCTCTCATCTAAGCTTGTAATGAATGCACAATGTTCCTTTGGGTAGCTCGCAAATGAGCACACAGCCTGAGAGGGATGCTTCACAGCTTGAGCATTGTAGTACACTCTCGTGTTTACCCAGTTGGAAGCATCTCTCTTCAGCCGTGTGCTTCTCCTTAATGGGGCTTGTTCCACCTCCACCACCGTAGGCTGAACTGCTTCTCTTTCTACTTCATTTGGTTCAATTGGTTCCACATAATCTTCTTGTATGGATTCTTCCTCTCTTTGCATCACACCTTGACCATGACTATCTGAGTCTTGATCTCATGATCTTCAGGCTCAGCCTCATTTCCCCCTCATGATCATGGTGTGATGGTTCTTCAGCTTCATTCTCCTTTGATGGTTGCTGATCCTGGGACATGTTGATTCCAAGTCCTTCCAGTACACGCCTAAGACTTGTAGCTCGATCAGATGGTTGAGACAAATCTTCAAGATCTTCCCACTTTCTATCTCCATAAAAGCTCTTATCCTCCAAGAACTTCACATCTCTAGACACAAGAACTCTCCTGGCTTCTGAATCATAGCATTTGTATCCCTTTTGTGACGTTGAGTAGCCAATGAACATGGCTCTTGTGCTCTTTGCTTCTAGCTTATTCCTTAGCTCCCCGGGTACAAGTACAAAGCACACGCATCCAAATACTCTTAAGTGATCCAGCACAAGTTTGCTTCTGTTTAAAACTTCATAAGGAGCTTGATCTTCCAGGATCTTGGTTGGTATCCTATTGATTAGATAACAAGCCGAGATCACAGCATCACTCCAGAATCTCTTAGGCACACTTGTATGAAACATCATAGACCTTGCCACTCCATTAGGTGTCTATTCTTTCTCTCAGCTACACGTTCTGTTGAGGAGTGTATGGACAACTTGTCTGATGTAGAATCCCATGTTGAGCTAGGTGACTCTTGAATGCATTGCCAGTATATTCTCCACCATTATCAGACCTGAAAATCTTAATCTTGGCATTATACTGGTTAGATACATAAGATTGGAAGTTTTTAAATGCATCAAGAACCCTATCCTTTGTTTAATGAGTGTTATCCAGGTGTATTTAGATTTTCATCTATAAATGTGACAAAGTACTTGTAATATCTCTAGATAAGCAGGGAGCAGTCCATACATCAGAGTGAACAAGATCAAAACACTTATCATAGATAGTAGTAGATCTTTTAAAGACAGTCTTACAATGTTTTCCCAAAATACAAGCCTCACAATCATTATTTTTAAACATGACACCTGGAAACATTAAGCTTAAGGCTCTAACATGTGGATGTCCTAGCCTTAGAATGCCATAATGCACCTTACTTAAAACAGAACTCAGCAAACAACTAGAAAATGGGGTTAATGTCTTCAAGTACATAAAGATCCCCTTTGGTTCTCCTTGTCCGATCAACTTATTGCTCTCAATATCCTGAAAGTCACATTGTAGGACTAAAGATAACATTGCATTGTAGATCATTGGTACATCTTTTAACAGATAAGAGATTAGAAGTAAAATCAGGCATGTAAAATGCTTTAGAGTTCTTATCAAATAGCTTTAAGTCTTCCTACACCTTAATGGGAATTCTATCTCCATTTGCAATCATTACATGACCAGAGCAGGTTCTATGTTTTATAGCTATCTCACTAATCATGTGATGAGATTGCACCAGAGTCAACAATCAATGGGTTTATGCCTCTAGCAAGATGAGTTCTAGGTGATTAATTCTCAGTTTTTAATTTCTCAATGAATCTATCAACTATTCTCATTCCTAGGCATATATGAGCAGTATAAGAGTAACCAAGGTGTTTCCGAATGTCCAGGACTCCTTAAGAGTTTGAATGAGGGGCATCAATGTAGATTGAGGATCACTTCATGCTCCAACTCTTTGCGGCCGTGTAGTGAGTTGCCATTGCCTTGGCCTGCGCTTTCACCCACTTGTGCACTTGGCATCTCCTGATGGACCGGCTTCACTTGCTTTCCAGTAGACAGGTTGTTGAGTTGAGCTGAATATATATGTATGAAGAGCTAAGGAGTTGAAGAGGAAAGAGATGAGAAGCTTGAGAGAGTTTAGGGAGAGCATGGTACGGACGTCCGTACAAGGCCGTACAAGCCGTACAGTCCGTACCATCCAGCATCGACCAAGACTTACCTTGCATCAGCCAAGTAACACGGTAACTAAGGTAAAGGGAAGGAACTTACCTTGAGGCATCAGACCGTTTAGGGATAAGGTAGAGCGCGCCTTGACAGGCTGGAACAGCTGGAAAGGCAAGAGCATCTCGGTCCAAGATGCCAGATACTCCGCGCATGTGGAGAAGCTAATTGGCTAGTCCAAATGAGCTTATCCTCTCCTGATTGACCTCACATGCTTTAGTCTTCTCTTGATTTCGAAAACCCTTGTATGCTCTCTCTATATATTGTAACTCATCAACCCTAATGAAGATTATGCAGTTTGAGTCTCTCTAATCTCTTAGACACTATGCTTTTCTCTTAGACACTAAACGGCTCTATCTAGTCTCTAATCTTTCAAAACTTCTCTTAATCACTTCAAACTCTTCTTTATTCTGTTTACTCTAAGGATCTCTTAATCTCATATGGTATCAGAGCCAGGTTCATTTGAATCTGGGGTTTGATCTTTAGAGAGTTACAAGCTAAACGTCTTTGAAGCTACACGCGAGTAGTCTTGAAGGTGTTGAAGCTGTGGTCCGTTCTAGTTGAAGCTGTGCTACGTTCTGTTGGTTTGCGTGATTCTAGACTCAAGGTTGGTGTGTACGAAATCCAAGATCCAAGTTTTCAAGTCAAGCAAAGATGGAACATGGGATGAACATGAGGATGAAGGTAGCGGTTACTTTCAAAGGTAGCAACTACCTTGTGTGGTCTCGGATGGTGAAGACTGCTGTGGGAAGTAAGGGTTGTGGGGGCACATCACAACAGGGGAGGCTCCGAAACTCATTACTCAGGGAGGAGATCAAGAAGAGGTCTCCAATGAAGCGGCTGTGGAGAAATGGCAACAAGAAGACATGCTGGTGATGACGGTTCTACACGCATCCTTGGACCCAGCTATCTTGGATGCCTACAGCTACTGTGAATCAGCCAAGGAGCTGTGGGACACGCTGAAGAAGGTGTATGGGAACACTTCCAACCTCAGCCGTGTGTTTGAAGTGAAGCTAGCGATCAACCGTCTTGCACAAGAGGACATGGAGTTCACTAAGCACTTGGGGAGGTTCAGGTCCTTATGGTCAGAGCTGGAGATGCTGAGGCCGAGCACAACTGATCCAGATCAGCTGAATGAGAGGCGCGAGCAAGACAAGGTCTTTGGGCTGCTTCTCACACTGAACCCGGCCTACACCCAGCTCATCCAGCACATGTTAAGGTCAGACAAGCTTCCGGACCTTGAGGAGGTGTGTGCACAAATCCAAAGGGAGCAGGGATCCATGGGTTTGTTTGGAGGAAAGGGGGAGCTCTCTCTTGCCAATCAAGCAGCTCATGAGGATTCAACCGAGGCTCCACAAGCAAACAAGGCATCTCACGGGAAGTACGAGGACAGGAAGTTCAATGGCAACTGTGATCATTGCAAGAAGCATGGTCATAAGAAGAGCCAATGCTGGATACTGCACCCACACCTCAAGCCGGCCAAGTTCATGAAGGAGCGTGAGGGAAGGGCAAATGTGACTGAAGGTTCAAGCGGAGCTGGCACCAGCAAGATCAGTGAAGTGGATGGGCTTGGAGGCAATGATGGGAATGGGAAGTCTCTGGTGGCTTACACAGGCGCCTCAAGCTCCCGCAGCAATGATGACTACATCAAGAGATCAGACCTTGATGCCCTCTTCAAAATGCTAAAGGAAAACGGTAACACTTACGGTTATTCCTTTGGAGCTTCTATGATTGCATATAAGGATGATCACTTGATTAGAGAACTAGTAGAACGGTTAGAAGCTAGGAATGAGTATAGGCATGCTTACATTGCTAGAACTGATAAGATGCATTCATCACTTAGTAATCTATGCCATAATGCTAAACGAGTAGGTAAACCATTGATTGTTGATTCTGGTGCATCACATCATATGATAAGTGATGAAAACTTGATTAAGGATATAGAACCTACACATGGGCATGTGATGATAGCAAATGGGGATAAGATACCCATTAGAGGAATAGGAAAGCTTAAGCTGTTTAACAAAGAATCTAGAGCTTTTTACATGCCTGAATTCACATCAAACCTATTATCAGTGAAGAAATGTACTAATGATTTACAATGCAATGTTATCTTTAGTCCTAATGATGTGAAGTTTCAGGATATTGAGAGCAGCAGGTTGATTGGGAAAGGGGTGACTAAGGGAGATCTCTATATGCTTGAAGAACTCACTTCTGTTCCTGATTATAGTTGCTCGTTTACTTCTGCTTCTTTGTTGAATAAAAATGCATTGTGGCATGCTAGAGTAGGACACCCTCATGTTAAAGCTTTGAACTTAATGGTACCAGGTGTTTGTTTGAGAATAAGGATTGTGAAGCTTGCATTTTAGGCAAGCATTGTAGAACTGTGTTTCAAAAGTCTACTACTGTTTATGATAATTGCTTTGATCTAATTCATTCAGATGTATGGACTGCCCCTTGCTTATCTAGAGATAGTTATAAGTATTTTGTCACATTCATTGATGAAAAATCCAAATACACCTGGTTAACCTTAATTCAGACCAAAGATAGGGTACTTGATGCATTTAGGAATTTTCAAACTTATGTAACTAACCATTATCATGCTAAGATTAAAATTTTGAGATCAGATAATGGAGGAGAGTACACGAGTCATGCATTCAAGCAACACCTATCACAACATGGGATTCTACATCAAACAAGCTGTCCTTATACTCCACAGCAAAATGGAGTGGCTGAGAGGAAGAATAGGCATCTCATGGAAGTGGCAAGGTCACTTATGTTTCAGAGTAATGTTCCAAAGAGATTTTGGAGTGATGCGGTTGCCACTGCTTGTTACCTGATAAACAGAACTCCAACCAAAGTTCTGAATGAGAAGGCTCCATTTGAAGTTCTGAACAGGTACAAGCCAGCTCTTGATTACTTGCGAGTCTTTGGATGCCTATGCTTTGTCCTCAAACCAGGAGAGATGATCAACAAGCTAGAAGCAAGAAGCACTAAGGCTGTGTTCATAGGATACTCAGCTACACAGAAAGGATACAAATGCTATGATCCTATAGCAAGGAGAGTTCTTGTATCTAGAGATGTGAAGTTCTTGGAAGATAGAGGATACTATGAAGAAAAGAATCAAGAAGACCTGAAGGACTTAACATCAGACAAGGCCACCACCTTGCGGATCATTCTTGAAGGTCTTGGAATCAGTACATCCCAGGATCCGAGGAATCACGCAACTACACCTCCTGAAGTTGGTTCACCATCCCACCTTGATCATGAGGGAGGAGAGGAGCATGAGGAGCCTATGCAAGAGGCCAACCAAGATGAAGGAGGAGTAGAGAATGAAGGAGAAGAGAGCATAGGCTCGGATGGTCATGGACATGATCATGGTGTGACACAAACACCTTCTCAAGATGAAGTGGTAGAAGAACAACAGGAAGAAGAACCAGTTGTGCAGCCACTAAGAAGGAGTACAAGGATAAGGAAGGATCCTTCCAGTTGGGTAAACACGAGAGTGTACTACAATGCCCAAGCTGTGGAGCATCCTTCTCAAGCCGTGTGCTCCTTTGCTCAATATCCAGAAGCACATTGCGCGTTCATGGTAAACTTGGATGAGAATCACATCCCAAGAAGCTATGAAGAAGCAATGAAAGATAAAGAATGGAAGGAATCAGTTGGAGATGAGGCAGGAGCGATGATCAAGAATGATACATGGTATGAGAGTGAGTTACCAAAAGGGAAGAAGGCTGTGACTAGTAGATGGATATTCACAATCAAGTACAAAGCGGATGGAAAGGTTGAGAGGAAGAAGTCAAGACTAGTTGCAAGAGGGTTCACTCAAACTTATGGAGAAGATTACATAGAAACCTTTGCACCAGTAGCTAAACTCCACACAATCCGGATTGTACTAAGCTTGGCTGTGAATCTTGGATGGGGGTTATGGCAAATGGATGTGAAGAATGCGTTTCTACAAGGTGAACTTGAGGATGAAGTGTATATGCATCCACCTCCAGGCCTTGAACACTTAGTAAAGAGTGGGAATGTACTGAGATTGAAGAAAGCCATCTATGGGGAAGCAATCACCAAGGGCTTGGTACAACAAGTTGAGCACTACTCTGAATGGCCGAGGCTTCAAGAAGTCTGAACTAGATCACACTCTCTTCACTCTCACGACTCCCTCAGGTATGATTGCTCTCCTTGTGTATGTTGATGATATCATTATCACAGGGAGTGATAAGGAAGGTATCATAGCAACCAAGGAGTTTCTTAAATCCATGTTTGAGATTAAAGACTTGGAGAAATGAAATACTTCCTTGGAATTGAGATATGTAGATCCAAGGAAGGTTTGTTCATGTCCCAAAGGAAATATACACTTGATCTTTTGAAAGGTGCAGGTGCTTATGGAGGCAAGACAGCAAGGATGCCTATGGAGGATGGCTACAAAGTCCCACGAGAGGGGGAGATTGAAGACAGCAAACCTTATCAGGATCCTAAACTCTATAGAAAACTAGTTGGCAAATTGATTTATCTTACTATAACTAGACCTGACATCTGCTTTGCTGTGAATCAGGTGAGTCAACACATGCAAGTGCCTAAGGAACATCACTGGCACATGGTGGAGAGGATCTTGATGTATCTCAACGGCTCACCTGATCAAGGAGTATGGATGGGCTGCAATGGAAGCACTGAAGTGGTGGGATATTGTGATGCGGATTGGGCTGGTGATAGAGCAGACAGGAGATCAACCACAGGCTATTGCACATTCATTGGAGGCAACTTGGTGACTTGGAAGAGCAAGAAGCAGAAGGTAGTGTCATGTTCAAGTGCAGAAGCCGAGTATAGAGCCATGCTGAAGCTCACCAACGAGTTGGTATGGATCAAAGGCATCTTGAAGCACTTGGAGATCGATCAAGCAACTCCAATGACAATGCATTGTGACAATCAAGCTGCCATCCACATTGCATCCAACTCGGTGTTTCATGAGAGGACCAAGCACATTGAAGTTGATTGTCACAAGGTGAGGCAGATGATTGTGCTAGGGGTGATCTTGCCATGTTACACAAGGAGTGAAGATCAGCTAGCGGATGTGTTCACCAAGGCTGCAAGACAGAAGACAATGGAGTCCATTCACATCAGGTTGGGCCTCATTGATCTTGGGAAGAGAAGGAGCTAATCCCCTTAGCTGCAAGGTCTTTACTCTTTTCCCTCATCAAAGTTTTATCCCATTGGGTTTTCTTTGGTGAGGTTTTTAATGAGGAAGATCTTGTGGCTGTCCAAGCTTAGACTTATACAAAGCTAAGCTTGAGGGGGAGTGTTGAGTTGAGCTGAATATATATGTATGAAGAGCTAAGGAGTTGAAGAGGAAAGGAGATGAGGAAGCTTGAGAGAGTTTAGGGAGAGCATGGTACGGACGTCCGTACAAGGCCGTACAAGCCGTACAGTCCGTACCATCCAGCATCGACCAAGACTTACCTTGCATCAGCCAAGTAACACGGTAACTAAGGTAAAGGGAAGGAACTTACCTTGAGGCATCAGACCGTTTAGGGATAAGGTAGAGCGCGCCTTGACAGGCTGGAACAGCTGGAAAGGCAAGAGCATCTCGGTCCAAGATGCCAGATACTCCGCGCATGTGGAGAAGCTAATTGGCTAGTCCAAATGAGCTTATCCTCTCCTGATTGACCTCACATGCTTTAGTCTTCTCTTGATTTCGAAAACCCTTGTATGCTCTCTCTATATATTGTAACTCATCAACCCTAATGAAGATTATGCAGTTTGAGTCTCTCTAATCTCTTAGACACTATGCTTTTCTCTTAGACACTAAACGGCTCTATCTAGTCTCCTAATCTTTCACAAACTTCTCTTAATCACTTCCTAAACACTCTCTTTATTCTGTTTACTCTAAGGATCTCTTAATCTCATAAGGTAGCTCTGGCTTTCTCGATACTTGGTTGAACTTGGCCGGGCTGGAAGATGGGGAGGAAGGATCCAGCACTGGCTACTCTTGTGCCCGGCTTCTTGCAGTGATACAGTTTTGCCTCAAACCTCTCTCATCACCATACTTCCTCTCATCAGTTCTTGTATGCTGCCAGGTTAGCTTGCGCTCCTTACTCAGCCTTGTTGGCTTTAGAGCTTAAGTATCCCTTGTTCCGAAAGAAGGAGACCAAGAGACCCTCCTCCTTCTGGAGCTGCGCACAACACTTTCTCATGGATGGAAGACTTGGCATTCCTCAAACATGTTGTTTGATCACATCATTGAACGGAGGATCAAAGTCAACAGCAATCAAACACCTGAGACCTGCTCCCTCTCTCCATGAGTAGCTCTTGATCAGCCGTTGCTTGGCCTCAATGATTCAAGTCAGACCACAAGGATCTATACTTCCAAATGCTGGTGAACTCCTCTCCATCTTGTACCAGTGTGTTGATAGCTTTCTTGATCTCATACACACGGTTCAGATTGGTAACGTTCCCAAAAGTCTTTTGGAGTACATCCCACAGGTGTTTGGAGTTTCACAGTAGCTGTAGGCTCCAAGAGCTGTTCTTCAAGAGATCCTTGCAGCACAGATAGCACCATCAAGTCATCTTGAATCCACTTCTTTCCATCAGCAACCGCGAGCTCTCTTCCACCTTCCACCTTCTTCCTCACTGGCCACTGGTGCTGGAGCTTCATCTGTGATGTGACCCCATACCCTAGCCTCCCAATGGCTGTCTTCACAAGCCTAGACCACAACAGGTAGTTTCCCCCACCCTTGAGTGAAATCGGAACCGTAATCACCTTGTTTCCTCCCATCTTGATTGCTTGGACTTGGTTTAGAATCTCACAAGAAAGAACTTTTATCTGAAGCTGAAGAACACACGATCTCAATACCACAGCCAACCTGGCTCTGATACCATATGTCTTTAGAGAATATGAAAGGTATTGAGAAGACTAAGAGAGATTCAAGAGAGATTAGAGTGTTTAAGAGAAAGTGTATGAGATATCATGATGAACTAGAGAGAGAGGACTCATAAACTCGTGTGTCATATTAATCAAGGCAGAGTTTACAATATATAGCAAAGGAAAGACTAGGGTTTCAGCATAAGAGATAAGGCAAAGCATGTGTAGTCAAAGCTAAAGGGAGCGGATGGTTTGAACTAGCCAATGGAGTGCTTCACACACTTTCAGCTTCCAAGATGCTGATTACTTACAGCTATGCCAGCCTGTCTTCTCCGCGTCTCCTTTTTCCCTTCAACGGTCATAAGCCTCCTTAACACTCAAGGTAACTCTCCCAAAGTAACTTGGGTAAGGATGGTAAGTTTTGGTTGATGATGGGTCGACCCTAGAATGTACGGCCTGTACGGCCAGTACGGTCAGTACGGATTGTACGGACTGGTCGACCTCATACCTCATCCTTTCCTAACACATCCTTCTCATAATACTTCCTTATACCCCATCACTTCCCTTGCTTATACTCAACTCATTTCAACACTTAGGGCACAATGTGTACGGCCAGGAAGTCCGTACAGCATGGTCTGGTCATGACTTGGGTCACAAGGCATGAGAAACTCATTTGGACCTTATACATGAAGAAGGGATCAAAATGGCATCTTGGATGGCCTTGGAAAGGATCAGGCGAGATGCTGTCCGTGTATGGATAAGGTCTTCACTCCTATTGGCTTATTCAGTCCACAAGACAGCATGACAGCCTGTGTAAAGACCAGGAACGCCCAAGCTTCCTATTGGCCCAGCATGTGAAGCTTATGGTCCATAGAATTCAAAATAAGGCTCCTCCTTGTTTGACTTCACATGTGTGATGTATCTGACTGTAAACCCTAGTAGAAAACAGTCTGTCCTATTTAAATAAGAAGATGCAGAGAGACAATTTGTAAGCTCTAAGTGAGTAAGGGGGTTTCCCTTCTCCTTCTCTAATCTTCAGTCTCTTATTCTCTCAGTTTCTCTCTAGTCTCTTAAGTCTCTTAATCTCTGTTCTTAAGTCTCACATACTCATAAACACTCTCACTAATCCTTTCCTATATATCACCTAGAACAAGCTCTAATCATCTTCATTGAAGCTTATACACACACACATACTACCAGAGTAGAGATCTCTTTAAAAATCATATGGTATCAGAGCCAGGTTCATCAGAACCTGAGCTGTAGCTTCCGCACAACACAAGCTCTACCCTCAGCTCAAATCCAACCCTTGAAGACATTCCCATCCGAGTTCAGTTTCTCCATGAGAAGAAGACTGAAGGGCGTGTCTCTTATCCTTTCTCCTGTCTATCCTGATGGAGAGACTCATTGGAAGCAGAAGTGTATGAGAGGACTCACGAACCTCATCCAAGGCGCCTCCTCCAAGAGCTTTCTTCACCCGGTTCATCATGAAAGCTGTCAAGATGATGGCGCCTAGAAGACTTGAAGAAAGGAGGAGTCTTTGAGTTGGAGAAACAAGAAGGTGGCCATGAACTGAAGGAGTAGAGGGGGTGGGTGACTATCCAGACTCTCAGATTCAACAAAAGCCATGGCCAGTCCCCTTGGAGTTTAAGGAACCAACCTGGTTCCTTGTGTAAGCGATTTTAAAAACCCTTGATAATGAGCTTGTGTGTTGTTGACTGGTTGTATTGTGTGATGTGATTGAAAACCTGAGGACTGTAAAGATTGATAAATTAAAATGTTTAGAATCTGTCCCAGGATACTTTAAGAGCTTTGTTTGGTGACTAAATGTGATTAATATGCTTAGCTCGTTTCATAGTGATGCTTAGAGTGATTAAGTGAATCTGCTTGCATACATGGATTGAAACTGAATTTAAAGCTGTTGCATATAGTCTTGTGGCTGTCTTACATTGAAGCATTAGATTCATGTCTAAAGTGCTGAGTAAAGAAGCTTAAAAGTGCCTAAGTAGTAACTTGTCTTGAATCTGTTAGGATCTTGCTTGTTCTTAGAGAGCTAGCTTGCAAAGAATAGAACTTGATAATGCCTTGTGTCTATCTGTTGCATTGCTTGTGAGATTGGGAATCAAACCTGATGATTAATCAAGGATTGATCCCAATACTCTTGTGTCTTATCCTTGCTGGAGTTTGAGTGGTGTTTCAGGTTCACAAGAAGTGTTCTCTGCTCACCACCTATCCAAGACAACAGGAAGACTTGAACCATTGTGTGGAGGCAATGGGAAGATACTTGTGTGTAGAAGCTGGTTTAAGAAGCGCAGACCACAAGGTTGTTGAGCTCCTGGTTCAAGACATACAAGCGGAAGACCAACCATTGTGTGGAGCAATGGGAAGGTTCTTGTGTGTAGAAGCCGGTTTTAAGAAGCGCAGGGCCACGAGGTTGTTGAGCTCCTGGTTCAAGGCACACAAGAAGAAGAAGGTCACCACCTATGCCATGAGGAAGGCCGGTGATCTGAGGGTACTTGAAGCTTAAAGCAAAAGGATGGATCAGTGATTTAAGCGCAGCTGTTAGGGTGATGTGCTCCTGGTCTTGAAGTTCATTGAGGCTCATTTCAAGCTTGGATTCCCCTATTTCTCGGTCTCAAGCTTGCGGTGCTAGTATTCAAATGAGCAACCTGAAGAGCTAAAGTTCAAGACCTGTTTCCTCTTTATCATTACAATAGAATGATAAAATGAAGCCTGTTGCCAACATTCTGTGGGAAGTCCACAGCCTGCTTCCAAGAGGGTAGAGAGGATGTTGTGACAATGGAGAGATGACGTGTTGTTTGTCCATGGTTTAGTCACCATAGCCTACACATCAGATGAGTGTAGAGAGGACAGTCGACATACAAAGAAGAGCATCACCAGGAGGGTGAGGCAATTTAAACCAAGACATCATGGAGTGATCCAGCCGAAGTAGAGGCAATTTAAATCAAGACCAGTGCAAGCCCATTGCAAGCTGATCATGGAGTGATCCAGCCGAAGTAGAGGGAAGAAGAAAGCTACTCAATAAGCTTCTGGTGTGAGATGCTTGGAGAGTGAGCATTGCAAGAGGATGGGCACACCAAGGAAAGGTGTTGGATACTGAATCCAAGCATCAAACTGCCAAGTTCAAGTGAACCGTGCCCATGGAGGTTCAAGAGATCCGCTCGGATCTCTTGTTTGTAAGCAACCTCTTAACCCTTAATAAGAGCTTGTGTCTTTATTTATTGTGCTGTGAGTGGTGTCTAGAGTCCCAGAATCTCATGTTTTGTTTATTGCATTGTCTTGAGTGTTGTCATAGCTTGAATCATCATGAATGTGTTGTAGAATTGAGTAGAATGTCTCTGCTGCTTGCATCATGATTGATAAGTTCTTTTGCATACATAAGCATATCTCATACTGTCTAAGTTCAATCCTAGTGTTATCTGATGCTATTGCCTATGTTTAATCATCAATGAAAGTCTTGCATCAATTAGAAATTGTCTAAGTTGTTGCATCATTGGTTCTGATTGAAACTGTTGTGCAGAGCTTTAATATTACTCATGGATTGAACCCATTGCATTCATGAGCTAATGCTTTAAGATTGTGCATTCATGTAGTAATGCATTTAAAAATGAGCCTAAATTGCAAATGTCCTGATATAAGCTTTGCATTAGAGAACTGTATAGAACTTGCATTGTCATTGTTAGAAATTGAATCTGCTTGTCTTATTAGATTTGGTGATTTAAAGAGTGATTAAGTCTAATCTGAGAATTAAAGAGATTGGAGATTAAGAACAAGAGAGAGACTAAGAGAGAGAGACTCAAAACTCCATTAATTAATACTGATGAGGGTTTACAAGTATATAAAGAGAGAGCAACAAGAATTTCGAAATGTATAAGCATGTGTAGTCAAAGGACAGGCTGGAACTCCTTTTGAATCACTTGGCTGTGCTTTCTCACATGCTTGCACTAGTAGAAAAGCATCCTCTCCTTTCCAGCATCATACAGGCTGTCAAAGTGCTCCCTATCCTTCCTTATCCTCTTTGGTCGAGTTTACTCTCTTCCCTTCACTAAGTTACCTTCTCATGCCATCAGATAACTTCCCAAGTTGTTACTGTGGTTAAACTAAAGTTACCACAGTAAAACTCCAAAGTTACTGTCTACTCCAACTCTCTTCCTCTCTCAATATATCAACTCTTTATTCTCTCATCTCAACACTCCCCCTCAAGCTTGACCATGTGGAACAAGTCAAGCTTGGAAGGACCATGAGATCTCCCTCATTAAACCTCATTAAAGAAAACCATTGGGACAAAACCTTAATGAGGAAAAAGAGTAGAGATCACATGATCAGGAGAGTGTATAGACTAGCCCTTAGGCGAGAGATCAATGAGTCCTAACCTGATGTGTATGGACTCCATTGTCTTTTGCCTTGCTGCCTTTGTGAACACATCTGCTAACTGATCCTCACTCCGAGTATAACAAGGTAGTATCACCCCAAGAATCATCATCTGCCTCACCTTGTGACAATCAACCTCAATGTGCTTTGTTCTCTCATGGAACACAGAGTTAGATGCAATGTGGATAGCTGCTTGATTATCACAATGCATTGTCATTGGCGTTGCTTGAATAATCTCCAGATGCTTCAAAATCCCTTTTATCCACACTAGCTCATTTGTAAGCTTCAGCATTGCTCTATACTCGGCCTCAGCACTGGAACAAGACACTACCTTCTGCTTCTTACTCTTCCAAGTGACCAAGTTACCACCAATGAATGTACATAGCCTGTGGTTGATCTTCTATCTGCTCGGTCCCCAGCCCAATCTGCATCACAGTAGCCTACAACCTCAGTACTCTTGTTACATCCCATCCATACTCCAAGACCAGTAGTTCCATTCAGACATCAAGATCCTTTCCACCATCCGCCAGTGGTGCTCCTTAGGAACTTGCATGTGTTGACTGACTTGATTCACCGCAAAGCACACATCAGGTCTAGTAATGGTAAGATAAATCAACTTCCCCACTAGCTTCCTATACAGCTTAGGATCATGGAATGGCTTGCTATCCTCAATCTCCCCCTCACGTGGAACCTTGTAACCATCCTCCATTGGCATCTTGGCTGTCTTTCCTCCATAGGCATCTGCTCCCTTCAATAGATCAATCACATACTTCCTTTGAGACATAAACAATCCTTCCTTTGATCTGCATATCTCAATCCCAAGAAAATACTTCATTTCCCCCAAGTCTTTAATCTCAAAGCTTGCCTTGAGATACTCCTTTGTAGCCTTGATGCCTTCCTTATCACTGCCTGTGATGATGATATCATCCACATACACAAGCAATACCACAATACCAGATGAGGTGGTTAGGTAAAGAGAGTGTGATCCAATTCTGACTTTCTGAACCCTCTCCCATTCAGTGTAGTACTCAACTTGTTGTACCACGCCCTTGGAGACTGCTTGAGACCATAGATAGCTTTCCTCAACCTCAACACATTACCCTTCTTTACTAGATGTTCAAGACCTGGTGGTGGATGCATGTAAACTTCATCTTCCAACTCTCCTTGAAGGAATGCATTCTTCACATCCATTTGCCACAAATCCCACTCAAGATTCACAGCTAAAGATAATACAATCCTGATAGTATGAAGTTTAGCCACAGGAGCAAAGGTCTCAACATAGTCCTCACCATATGTCTGAGTGAATCCTCTTGCCACCAACCTAGACTTGCGCCTCTCTATTCTTCCATCAGGATGAAACTTGATTGTGAACACCCATTTACTAGTCACTGCCTTCTTCCCTTTAGGCAGCTCACTCTCATACCATGTTTCATTCTTAATCATGGCTCCGGACTCATCAGCAACTGAATCTCTCCACTCCTTTAAAGCCATAGCTTCTTCATATGTCCTTGGAATATAGCTCTCATCCAAGCTTACTGTGAAGGCTGTATGCTCGTCCGGAAACTCTGCAAAGGAACACATAGCTTGAGAAGGATGCTCCACAGCCTGGGCATTGTAGTACACTCTCGTGTTTACCCAGTTGGAAGCATCTCTCTTCACCCTTGTGCTCCTCCTTAGCTCCTGAACTTGTTCTTCTTGTGGCTTGCCCATCTTCACTTGATTGAGCACCACACTCATTTGACCCATCAGACTGAGTACCACTCTCATCTGTGCCAGTAGACTCTCTTTGCCCATCTCCACTAGACTGAGCACCACTCTCTACTTCCTGTGTCACCTCTTGATTATGCTGGCCTGAATCTTGATTGTTGCACTTGCTCATGAGATTCAGTTCCATTCCCCTCTCATGATCAAGAGGAGTTGTTCTTTCAGCTTCACTAGTCGGATTGGAAGACTCTCTTCTTCCAGATTCCTGATCCTGGGATAACCCTATCCCTAGCTTCTCCAACAGCACCCTCAGTGTTGTTGCTCTATCAGATGGAGCTTGAGACAAATCCTTCAGATTTTCCCACTCCTTTTCTTCATAATACCCTTTTGATTCAATAAACTTCACTTCTCTAGATACCATCACTCTCCTTGCTTCAGGATCATAGCACTTGTATCCCTTCTGAGTGATAGAGTATCCAATGAACATAGCCTTAGTACTCTTTGCCTCCAGCTTGTTTCTCTGTTCTCCTGGAGTCATGACATAGCATACACACCCAAATACTCGTAGGTGATCAAAAAAGGCTTGCTCTTATTCAGCACCTCAAATGGAGACAGATTCTTCAGTATCTTGGTTGGGACCCGGTTGATGAGATAGCAAGCAGTCTGTACAGCATCTCCCCAAAAACGTTTGGGACATTTGCATGAAACATCATCGACCTAGCAACCTCCATCAAGTGCCTATTCTTCCTCTCAGCTACACCATTCTGCTGTGGTGTGTAGGGACAACTGGTCTGATGCACAATCCCATGCTTGGCTAGATGACTCTTGAAGGCATTGCTGATGTATTCACCTCCGTTGTCTGATCTCAGTACCTTCACAGTAGCATTGTATTGATTAGATACATATGCTTGGAAGTTCATAAACGCTTCTAGCACCTTATCTTTAGATGGAAGCAATGTGAGCCATGTATACTTAGACTTCTCATCAATGAATGTCACAAAGTATTTATGGCTGTCTCTAGACATGCATGGAGCGGTCCACACATCCGAGTGAACTAGATCAAAGCAATGCTCATAAGTAGTCTTAGATGTTGGGAAAACAGTCCTACAATGCTTTCCTAATATGCATGCTTCACAATCCAAGTGATTGAATGACATATTAGGGATTATCAATTCAATGGCACGAGCATGAGGATGTCCTAATCTAGCATGCCAAGTAATACTATCAATCTTCTCAGCAGTACTACTCAAGCAAATAGAATCAAAGGGATTAGAGGTCTTAGCCAAGTCGAGGTGGTATAGCTGATTCTTGCTGTCTCCTCTGCCAATGACTCTCCCAGTCTTCAAATCTTGAAACTCAACTTCATCAGGTCTGAATACTACTTGACAATCAAGATCAATGGTAGCTTTCTTCACAGATAATAGATTTGAAGTGAACTGAGGCATGTAGAAGGCAGCCGTGTCCTTCTCAAACAGTTTGAGCTTTCCCACTCCTTCTATTGGGATCATAGCACCATTAGCTATCCTAACACTCCCTGTTGCAGCCTTGATCTCACTTATAAGCCTCCTATCACTGATCATATGATGACTTGCTCCAGAATCAATCACCATGGGTTTAGAAGCTCCGGATTGTATAGCATGCTTCTTGCTTGCTGCTAAGGCTTGTACATGTTCCATGAACACTCTCCATTCCTTCCTGGTGATGCGATCATCAGCTCCACTCCCTTTCTCCTGCTCTCTTAACACCCCACTGTCTTCTACTGATTCCCCCATGTAGGCTGAGTAAGAACACTCTCCCACAACTCTCTTTCTACCCTTTCCTATGTTGATAGAAGCTTTGGATAGCATTCTGCACCTTCTCTTCTTCCGGAAGCCCTCACTCCTACTCCCGGTTAGCCTCCATGAGCCCTCACTCCTACTCATGGTTAGCTTCTGGAAGCTCTCACTCCTACTCCCAGTTGGCTTCCATGAGCTCTCACTCCTACTCATGGTTAGCCTCTCATCATCTCTCATTATCTCATACGCCCTTCTTATAAGCCCACAAATCTCTTCCATTTCCGGAAGCTGTTCCCCTCTTAGAACCATCTCTACCAGCCACCCATATGATGACTCCATGCTCGCCAAGAGCTTCAAGACCGTCTCTTGCTCTTGTGTAGTATCCCCATCCACATGGGATCTCACCCTTGTAGTTCAACCCACAAATGTTGTAGCTTCCTCACATGGTTATTGAACTCTTCTCTTCCTGGTTTACCTCCACTATCACCTTCTTGACTTCATACACTCTCCTAAGACTGATCTTGTTCTCATAAACATCTTCAATCTTCTCAAGCAGTGTACTTTCTTCAAGACTAAAGCAATTTCCACTTGTTTCTCTTGCTGTCTGATCTTTCTCAGCAGCTTTACCCTTCAAAGACTCTTCCTTCTCATGGTTTCTCCAAACTCCACACCTCTTCAGAGTCGTTTTCATTTGTGAGAACCACCCCCCCACTCATTCCCTCTCTCTCCTTCTCTTCACGCCTTGCTGAACCACAAGCTAGACCCATCTTCTGACCTTGTCAAACACCTAAAGGGACTCCCTTGAGCTGACTCTCCAAAAGAAACACCAACAGACACAAACTTGACTTTAAAGGATCTAGCTCTGAAAAATCTCAAGAACTTCAAGAACACTCAAGAACACTCAAGAACATTTAGAAAAACGAAATCACTCTCTCCTTTTAAAGTAACCTGGCTCTGATACCATATTAGATTTGGTGATTTAAAGAGTGATTAAGTCTAATCTGAGAATTAAAGAGATTGGAGATTAAGAACAAGAGAGAGACTTAAGAGAGAGAGACTCAAACTCCATTAATTAATACTGATGAGGGTTTACAAGTATATAAAGAGAGAGCAACAAGGAATTTCGAAATGTATAAGCATGTGTAGTCAAAGGACAGGCTGGAACTCCTTTTGAATCACTTGGCTGTGCTTTCTCACATGCTTGCACTAGTAGAAAAGCATCCTCTCCTTCCAGCATCATACAGGCTGTCAAAGTGCTCCCTTATCCTTCCTTATCCTCTTTGGTCGAGTTTACTCTCTTCCCTTCACTAAGTTACCTTCTCATGCCATCAGTAACTTCCCAAGTTGTTACTGTGGTTAAACTAAAGTTACCACAGTAAAACTCCAAAGTTACTGTCTACTCCAACTCTCTTCCTCTCTCAATATATCAACTCTTTATTCTCTCATCTCAACAGTCTCGACTCAATCCAGTTCTGATTGTTGCTATGCCATAGTTAAATCCATCGTGAGTCTTATAAGCATTTAGAAGTATGTAAAGCTACTTGAATCATGGCCTGATAAAACTAGTGAGCATAAGCATGAATTGAGTCACTCCTTGTCGCTTAATTGCAGAAGTATCATTTAGACTTGTGTTCCATTTGGATTGAATCTGTTTCATCATATAGTTAGTGTAACCTAATGCATTCATCATTGTTGCAT
This sequence comes from Brassica napus, assembly GCF_020379485.1. NCBI lineage: Eukaryota > Viridiplantae > Streptophyta > Magnoliopsida > Brassicales > Brassicaceae > Brassica > Brassica napus. The sequence continues at coordinate 53,372 of NW_026015006.1, forward strand.
TTAAAAAAAAAAAAAAAAAAAAAACTGAATGATGTTAGCTTGTTTCAAGTATCATATATTATTGGGCATTGGTGATCAACCAGGATGGATATCTTGGTTTGATCCCAATGGGATATCTGATCTTGCATTGAGTTTTGGTGATGTAGTATTAGATTTTAGAGAATCAGATTGGGGTGTGTTTAGGAACAGCCTTAAAGGCAAGATTAGAGCTTGATAGGATGAAGAAGAGGTCTGATGAAACTAGTGTAAGCTCAGATCAGAAACAAGAGAATAAGAGAGATTAGGAGTTTAGTGTATAAGAAAGTGAAAGATTAAGGGATTCTGATCCAAGAACACTTTGTATTATGAAGGAGGAAGGGAAATCCCCCTCTCTCTCTTAGAGAGTTACAATCTGTCACAAACAGCTTATTTATAAGCTTTACAAGTTTTAAAACCAGAAACCTAAATCTAATGGTTCCTAATGACTCTTGAAGGATGGATGGCTGAGATGAGGAGTTGGATCAGTCCCAATCTGCGTGATACATCTGATTGGTGGAGAGAGAGCTGGCGCCTGATTGGATGAGGAGGCTTGGCTCTGATTGGTGCTTCTAAGGCTCCTCTGAATCTTTCCTTGTATCTGTCCAGATACATAGTCAAGGCTGGTCTTTCCTTTACAGCAAACAGCCAGCCTGTCTTGGACCAAAGTAGCCAATCACCACCAAGAGAGCTCCCATTGGTCGCTTGCTTCCATGCTATCCACAAGGCATCTTCTCTTGATGCTCTTTTGATTCCACACGACCAGATCATGCTTATCAGCCCTAAGTATGCACAAAGCCTCCAGGAGACGTTCTGATCACGCCCTAACTTTGCACAAACTTGGCCCGGACTTTGCACAATCCCAAAACACCTCAAATGGTCGAGTGTGCACTCTCGGGTTGTCCGGTCCGTACAGGTCCGTACAGGACGTACCAATCCGTACGGCCTCGCCAACCTTGCACACTCGCCCATTTGCTCCCAAACACACTTCTAAGTCCCTCCTGGACTTGGCCCTATCTTGCACAGCTATATGAGCACTTCTAGACACCTTTAGACACTCCCAAAGCCTGACATTCAATCTCCGGATGTCTTGCCCTATTCTTGCTCAAGACTCAATCTCAACTCAACACTTCACCACTCCATTTCTTTTCTTCAAGTTAACACTCCCCCTCAAGCTTGACTATATAGAAGATCCTTAGTCAAGCTTGGAACCTTGAAGAACTCCCTCATTAAAAACCTCACCAAGGAAAATCCTTTGGACACAAACCTTGATGAGGGAAAAAGAGTAGAGCCTCCAAGGCCTAGGGATTGGCCAGTGAGTCTGTGCCTTACCAACAATGTAAGGGACACAAAGACTCTGGATCATGGCCTCACACCTTCTTCTCATCACTAACACCTCTCGGACCTCTTCTTGGAACCAGCTTGTGTCTTCCTTCTTACAGGCTTCTCCACCATCTCCATTAGGTCAGATCACACGCCTAGCTTCTTCATTGAGTATCCAACAAGGTACCTGATACAACATCCCACAAGTGTATCAGTTCTCAAGAGATAAACCTATCATGTATATATTTAAAGAGTTAAGATCAGGTTTACTCCCTTGTTTAGATGGTGAGGAGTGGCTGCTCTGAACCGCCACTTGAATCCTCACTTGCTGAGCTTAACAGCTCCTCCTCTTATCACATAAGCTCACTAACACTCCCCCTCAAGCTTGAGACCGAGTAAAGGTCCAAGCTTGAAGGTGAGCGCATACTAAGCTCCATGATCAACCTTGTGGGAACACCTCCATCTTCTTCAGACTTGATGCTTACTGCCCCACTTAACCACCATTGCACTGAGGAGATACCTCAGCTTACTCTCCAAGCACTTCTCACCAGAAGCTCATTGAGTAGCTTTCTTCTTCCCTCACTCTCGGCTGTATCTACACATGATCAGCTTGCAATGGCCTTGAGGAACCAGGTCATTGAGCTTAGAGGATCTTCTGGTAGCTCACTTGAATCCCCACCTCAAGCTTGACTTAGTATAGGTGCAAGCTTGAGTGAGCTCAATGAGACTTCAAACCGGGAGCGCATCACTACCTACAGCTGCGCTTAACCCAACCGATCTGCCATTGCCTTCAGCTCCAATGCCTTCAGGTCATCAGTCTCCCCAAGACTTAGGTGATGACCTTTACTTGTGTATCTACATGAACCAGGAGCACATCACTATCACCAGCTGCGCTATCTCAACCGGCCATACACACAAGCACCAACTCTCCATTACTTCACAATGGATCAAGTCTTCTTCTGTCATGGATTGATGATGAACTAAGGCTTCTTCTTGTAACCTGAAACATCATTCAAACTCCAGAACAAGATAAGACACAAGCATTGGGACCAAAGCTTGATTGACATCAAGTTTGATCTCCAATGTCACAAGCTATGCAATAGACAGAAACAATTCATGACAAAGTTCTTATCTATGCAAGTTAACCATTCTCTAAACACTAAGCATGATCTTGTTGAAGCTTACATGATCCAAGAGAGCTTGGTGGTTATTCTAGAGAGAGGAAGCAACCTGTTGAGAAGTATGATGAAGGATGAAGAAGCAATATCCAGGCGGCTTCAAGTGTTGAGGTGATTGGAGAGTGGCTGAAGCATCCTCATGTAGCTCAAGCAACAAGGTGGCGACTCTATAAGAAGAAGAAGAAGCAGCCAGACTCAGTAAGAGAAGTTGTATCTCAAGAAGAGGCTGATCTGGTGTGTCCGAGCACTTCAACCTAACAAGAGGTTAGGTGAAAGGGGGAGAGACCAAGATTAGGCAGTAAGGAGAGTACAAGGCGTGGGATGATTGTAGAGGCCATGATCCAGAGTCTTTGTGTCCCTTACATTGTGGTAAGGCACAAAGACTCACTGGCCAATCCCTAGGCCTGGAGACTTTACTCTTTTTCCCTCATCAAGGTTTTGTCCCAAAGGGTTTCCTTGGTGAGGTTTTTAATGAGGAGTTCTTCAAGGTTCCAAGCTTGACTTAGGATCAGCTAGATTCAAGCTTGAGGGGAGTGTTAACTTGAAGAGAAGAAGTGGAG
>NW_026015007.1:0-98068 GCF_020379485.1 Brassica napus
TAGAGACAGCATAAGACTTTGTGACTTTCATTGATGAGAAGTCCAAGTACACATGGATCACCATGATTCCCTCCAAAGACAGAGTCCTAGAAGCCTTCATGAACTTCCAAGCATATGTTACTAACCAGTACATGCCACTGTGAAGATTCTGAGGTCTGATAATGGAGGAGAATACACTAGCAATGCTTTCAAGAGTCATCTTGCAAAGCATGGATTGTGCAACAAACTAGCTGTCCTTACACACCACAACAAAATGGGGTGCTGAGAGAAGAACAGACATTTGATGGAGGTTGCGAGATCAATAATGTTCCACATGAATGTCCCTAAGAGGTTTTGGAGTGATGCTGTTCAGACTCCTTGCTATCTCATCAATAGAGTGCCAACCCGTGTCTTGAAGAACTGTCTCCCTTTGAAGTATTAAACAAGGCCAAGCCACACATTGATCATTTGAGAGTCTTTGGGTGCTTATGTTATGTGATGATTCCTGGAGAAAGAAGGAACAAGCTAGAAGCAAAGAGTACTAAAGCTATGTTCATTGGGTACTCAATCACTCAGAAAGGCTACAAATGTTATGATCCAATAACTGGAGGGTTATGGTATCTAGAGAAGTGAAGTTTGTTGAGTCTAAAGGGTATTATGAGGGAGAAGAAATGGGAAGACCTAGAGGATCTGTCCCGAGCTCCATCAGAGAAGGCAACAACATTGAGAGTGTTGTTGGAGAGGCTAGGGATAGGATTATCCCAAGATCAGGAACCAGGAAGAACCGGACCTTCTAATCAAGCTGGAGAAGCTGGAGGAACAACCCCTCTTGATCATGAGAGGGGGAATGGATCTGAATCAGGGGAGCAGGAGCATAACCAAGAGGATTCAGGTCAGCATGATCAGGAGGAGATACAGGAAGTAGAGAGTGAAGCTCAGTCAGGTGGAAATGAGCAGGGAGAACCTACTGGTTTAAGAGAGGAAGCACAAGAGAATGTTCAGGCTGAAGAACAGGTTGAGACCTTGCGGAGGAGCACAAGGATAAGGAGGGATCCTTCCAACTGGGTAAACACGAGAGTGTACTACAATGCCCAGGCTGTGGAGCATCCTTCTCAAGCCGTGTGTTCCTTTGCAGAATATCCAGAAGAGCACATGGTGTTTATGTGTAACTTGGATGAGAATGAGATACCAAGATCTTATGAAGAAGCTATGAAGCACAAGGTTTGGAGAGATTCAGAAGGAGATGAAAGGGATGCAATGATCAGGAATGATACTTGGTATGAGAGTGAGTTACCTAAAGGGAAGAAGGCAGTTTCAAGCAGATGGATCTTCACCATCAAGTACCTTGCAAATGGGGAGATAGATAGGCGCAAGACTAGGCTGGTTGCAAGAGGATTTACACAGACTTATGGGGAAGATTACATTGATACTTTTGCACCAGTGGCCAAGCTTCACACAATTCGAATTGTGTTATCTATTGCAACAAACTTGGAGTGGGATTTGTGGCAAATGGATGTGAAGAATGCTTTCTTGCAAGGTGAACTTGAAGATGAAGTATACATGCATCCACCTCCTGGTCTTGAGCATCTAGTAAAGCCAGGGAATGTTTTGAGATTGAAGAAAGGAATATATGGGTTGAAACAGTCACCTAGAGCTTGGTACAGGAAGCTGAGTACAACACTCAATGGGAGAGGCTTTAGGAAGTCTGAACTAGATCACACTCTCTTCACCTTGACAGGACCTTCAGGGAGCATTGTGATTCTAGTGTATGTGGATGATTTGATTATCACAGGAAGTGATAAGGCAGGGATTCAGGCTACTAAGGAGTTTCTCAAATCTGTATTTGACATCAAGGATTTGGGTGAGATGAAGTATTTTCTGGGCATTGAGATATGCAGATCAAAGGAGGGTTTGTTTATGTCTCAAAGGAAGTATACTATGGATATGTTGAAGGAGACTGATGTGCTTGGAGGAAAGATAGCTAAGACACCCCTTGAGGAGGGATATAAAGTTCTGCGTGAGGGGAGTTGAAGAGAAGCAGCTGTTTGAAGATCCTAAGCTATACAGGAAGATGGTTGGCAAGCTGATCTACTTGACCATCACCAGACCAGATATATGTTTTGCTGTGAACCAAGTGAGTCAGCATATGCAGGCGCCAAAGGTCCATCACTGGAAGATGGTTGATAGGATACTGAGGTATCTGAGTGGGACGGCTGGACAAGGAGTTTGGATGGGTTGTAATGGCAGTACAGAAGTGGTTGGTATGATTTTAGAGAGTTGAACAGGTATTGAGAGATTTAGAGAAAGATTAAAGTGAGATGAGATGATTTATGAAATGTAGAAGAGAAACATGATGAACTAGAGAGAGAATATGATGAACTCGTGTTAATCATTAATCAAGACAGAGTTTACAATATATAGAGAGAGACATTAGGGTATTCAGAAGCACTAAGCATGTGAGGTCAAGGATAAGGTTGCTTTAATTTGAATGTAAACCAATGGGGAAGATCACACGCTTAAGCATCTTTGGGTGAGACTCCTTTTGCCTTTACAGCCTGTGCCAGACTGTCAGGATAAGCCGCGGTCACTCTATCCATCCAAACAGTCATATCTTCTAAGGTAAAACCCCTTTGGCCGTTTACCTCTCTTACCCGGGTAACTTCTCTTCTTGGTCGAGTTATGGATCGACCCGGACAGTACGGACGGTACGGCCAGTACGGCCTCTTGTACGGCCTGGTCGATCCCTAACCTTCCTTCCCTTTGCCTCCACATTCTCACATCCTCAACTCCTTAAGCCATCTTCTCACATATTGATCAACTCATTTCAACACTCCCCCTCAAGCTTAACTTAGTAACTTAGTTAAGCTTGGAACCACCATGAGATCTTCCTCATTAAAAACCTCACCAAGGAAAACCCATTGGGACAAAACCTTGATGAGGGAAAAAGAGTGAAGACCTCATGGCAAAGGGGATCAGCTCCTTGGGGAAAGATCTATGAGCCCCAATCTGGTATGAATGGACTCCATAGTCTTTTGTCTTGCGGCCTTGGTGAACACATCCGCAAGTTGATCCTCACTCCTTGTGTAGCATGGCAAGATCACTCCCAAGACAATCATCTGCCTCACCTTGTGACAATCAACTTCAATGTGCTTGGTTCTCTCATGGAAGACTGAGTTGGTCGCAATGTGTATAGCCGCTTGATTATCACAATGCATAGTCATTGGAGTTCCCTGCTCTATCTCCAAGTGCTTCAAGATTCCTTTGATCCATACCAACTCATTGGTAAGCTTCAGCATTGCTCTATACTCAGCTTCAGCGCTTGAACAAGACACCACCTTCTGCTTCTTACTCTTCCAAGTCACCAAGTTGCCTCCAATGAATGTACAATAGCCGGTGGTTGATCTCCTGTCTGCTCTATCTCCAGCCCAATCCGCATCACAGTATCCCACCACTTCAGTGCTCTTGTTGCATCCCATCCACACTCCAAGGCTTGACGTCCCATTCAGATACAAGAGAAGTCTCTCCACCATGCGCCAGTGATGATCCTTTGGGACTTGCATATGCTGGCTCACTTGGTTCACCGCAAAGCATATGTCTGGTCGTGTGATTGTAAGGTAGATGAGCTTCCCTACTAGCTTCCTGTACAGCTTTGGATCATGAAAGGCCTTGCTATCTTCAACCTCCCCCTCACGTGGAACCTTGTATCCATCTTCAAGAGGCATCTTTGCTGTCTTGTCTCCTTGTATACCTGCATCTTTCAAAAGATCAAGTGTATACTTCCTTTGGGAAATGAACAATCCTTCCTTAGATCTACACAACTCAATTCCAAGGAAGTATTTCATTTCCCCTAAGTCTTTGATTTCAAACACAGATTTCAAAAACTCCTTTGTGGCTTTTATACCAGCCTTATCACTACCTGTTATGATAATGTCATCAACATATACGAGTAGACAGATGATACCTGAAGGTGTAGTGAGGGTGAAGAGGGTGTGATCCAACTCTGACTTCTTGAACCCACGGCCATTCAGAGTAGTACTCAGCTTGTTGTACCATGCTCTAGGTGATTGCTTCAACCCATAGATTGCCTTCTTGAGTCTCAATACATTCCCTGGTTTCACAAGATGTTCAAGACCCGGTGGTGGATGCATGTACACTTCATCTTCTAGTTCTCCCTGAAGAAATGCATTCTTCACATCCATCTGCCAAAGCTCCCACTCAAGGTTCACAGCAAGAGACAATACAATTCTTATTGTATGTAGCTTGGCAACAGGGGCAAAGGTATCAATGTAGTCTTCCCCATATGTTTGAGTGTATCCTCTAGCCACCAGTCTTGTCTTCTTTCTGTCAATGGTTCCATCAGGTAGATACTTAATGGTGAATATCCACTTGCTGGTTACTGCCTTCTTTCCTTTTGGCAACTCACTTTCAAACCAAGTGTCATTCTTTATCATGGCATTTGCCTCATCTCCAACAGATTCCTTCCAATCTTGATGTAGCATTGCCTCTTCATATGATCTTGGTACACTACTTTCATCTAGGCTCATCATGAATGCGCAATGCTCCTTTGGATAACAGGCAAATGAACACACAGCTTGAGAAGGATGCTCCACAGCCTGGGCATTGTAGTACACTCTCGTGTTTACCCAGTTGGAAGCATCTCTCTTCAGCCGTGTGCTTCTCCTCAATGGTACCTCAGCTGGTGCTTGCTCTGGTGCTTCTACTTCAGTTGCTTCCACTTCTCCTTGTTCTGGTAACTCATTAAGCTCTTCATTACTTGGTTCAGCTCCACCTTGATCAGGATGATCCGCAAAATCTTGATTCTCATCCGGCTCAATTCCATTCCCTCCCTCATGATCAAGGTGAGATGGTTCTTCAGCTTCTTGTCTTTCAGATGACTGATTCTCTGTCGACTCCTGGGACATTCCAATTCCAAGACCTTCTAGTATCTGTCTCAAGCTTGTAGCTCTATCTGAAGGTTGTGAAAGATCCTCCAGCTCTTTCCAATCTTTATCTTCATAGTAGCTCTTCTCTTCAAAGAACTTGACATCTCTTGATACAAGAACTCTCCTTGACTCAGGAACAAAGCACTTGTATCCCTTCTGTGTGGTTGAGTATCCTATCATCATAGCTTTGATACTCTTTGCTTCCAGCTTGTTTCTCATCTCTCCCGGGATAAGAACATAGCTTACACACCCAAACACTCTTAGGTGATCTAGGACTGGCTTGCTGTTGTTGAGAACTTCATAAGGAGCTTTGTCTTCCAGGATCTTGGTTGGAATCCTATTGATTAGGTAGCAAGCCGTGATCACAGCATCACTCCAGAATCTCTTTGGCACTCTCATCTGGAACATCATTGATCTAGCCACTTCCATAAGATGTCTGTTCTTTCTCTCAGCCACTCCATTTTGTTGAGGTGTATAAGGGCAACTCGTTTGGTGAAGTATCCCATGTTGAGCTAGATGGTTCTTGAATGCATGGCCAGTATACTCTCCACCATTATCAGACCTGAAAATCTTAATCTTGGCATTATACTGGTTAGAAACATATGATTGAAAGTTTCTAAATGCATCTAGAACCCTATCCTTTGTTTTAATTAGTGTTATCCAGGTGTATTTGGATTTTTCATCTATGAATGTGACAAAGTATTTGTAATTGTCCCTAGATAAGCATGGAGCAGTCCATACATCAGAATGAACAAGATCAAAGCATTTATCATAGATAGTAGTAGATCTCTTGAACACAGTCTTACAATGTTTTCCCAAAATACAAGCTTCACATTCATTATTTTTAAACATGACACCTGGTAACATTAAGCTTAAGGCTCTAACATGTGGATGTCCTAGCCTAGAATGCCACAATGCACCTCTACTTAAAACGGAACTCAACAAGCAACTAGAACTAGAAATGATAGAAAGGTCTTCAAGTAAATAAAGGTCTCCTTTGGTTACTCCTTGCCCAATCAACTTACTGCTTTCAATATCCTGAAATTTCACATCATTAGGACTGAAAATAACATTGCATTGAAGATCATTGGTACACCTCTTAACAGATAATAGATTAGAAGTAAACTCAGGCATGTACAAAGCTTTAGAATCCTTATTAAACAGTTTCAAGTCTCCTACTCCTCTAATAGGAATTCTATCACCATTTGCAATCATTACATGTCCATGAGCCGGTTCTATGTTCTTTATAAGGCTATCATCACTTATCATATGATGTGAAGCACCTGAATCAATAATCAACGGTTTTATTCCTTGAGCAATATGATTCCTAGGTGATTCTTTTACCAGTTTCAGTTTATCAATGAGATCAAGCAATGTGAATTCATTTCTAGACATCCTATCAGCAGCAAAGGTTGTATATCTATCTGGTTCATTTCCCATTCTATCAAAGTTTCCTAGCAAGCTATCACAAGTTCTAGGCAACACATGAGCAGTATAGGAATAACCAAGGGCTTTACCAGACTCTTTAAGGGCTTTGATCAAGGCATCAATGTCTGACTTCTTGATCACCTCATGATCCATGTTCTTCACAGCTCCTTGGTGGTGAGAGGTTAAGGCTCTTCCTTCACTTTCACCCGCAAGACCAGATGAGCCAGCTCCTGATGCGCCAGCTTCACTTGTCTCTGCAGAAAGGTGAGCTCTTCCCTCTCTCTCCTTGTTGAACTTGGCCGGCTTCAAATGGGGGTGTAGGATCTGTTGAGTTGAGCTGAATATATGTATGAAGAGCTAAGGAGTTGAAGAGGAAAGGAGATGAGGAAGCTTAAGGGAGTTTAGGGAGAGCATGGTACGGACGTCCGTACAAGGCCGTACAAGCCGTACAGTCCGTACCATCCAGCATCGACCAAGACTTACCTTCCATCAGCCAAGTAACACGGTAACTAAGGTAAAGGGAAGGAACTTACCTTGAGGCATCAGACCGTTTAGGGATAAGGTAGAGCGCGCCTTGACAGGCTGGAACAGCTGGAAAGGCAAGAGCATCTCGGTCCAAGATGCCAGATACTCCGCGCATGTGGAGAAGCTAATTGGCTAGTCCAAATGAGCTTATCCTCTCCTGATTGACCTCACATGCTTTAGTCTTCTCTTGATTTCGAAAACCCTTGTATGCTCACTCTATATATTGTAACTCATCAACCCTAATAAGATTATGCAGTTTGAGTCTCTCTAATCTCTTAGACACTATGGTTTTCTCTTAGACACTAAACGGCTCTATCTAGTCTCCTAATCTTTCACAAACTTCTCTTAATCACTTCCTAAACACTCTCTTTATTCTGATTACTCTAAGGATCTCTTAATCTCATATGGTATCAGAGCCAGGTTCATTTGAATCTGGGGTTTGATCTTTAGAGAGTTACAAGCTAAACGTCTTTGAAGCTACACGCGAGTAGTCTTGAAGGTGTTGAAGCTGTGGTCCGTTCTAGTTGAAGCTGTGCTACGTTCTGTTGGTTTGCGTGATTCTAGACTCAAGGTTGGTGTGTACGAGATCCAAGATTCAAGTTTTCAAGTCAAGCAAAGATGGAACATGGGATGAACATGAGGATGAAGGTAGCGGTTACTTTCAAAGGTAGCAACTACCTTGTGTGGTCTCGGATGGTGAAGACTGCGGTGGGAAGTAAGGGTTTGTGGGGGCACATCACAACAGGGGAGGCTCCGAAACTCATTACTCAGGGAGGAGATCAAGAAGAGGTCTCCAATGAAGCGGCTGTGGAGAAATGGCAACAAGAAGACATGCTGGTGATGACGGTTCTACACGCATCCTTGGACCCAGCTATCTTGGATGCCTACAGCTACTGTGAATCAGCCAAGGAGCTGTGGGACACGCTGAAGAAGGTGTATGGGAACACTTCCAACCTCAGCCGTGTGTTTGAAGTGAAGCTAGCGATCAACCGTCTTGCACAAGAGGACATGGAGTTCACTAAGCACTTGGGGAGGTTCAGGTCCTTATGGTCAGAGCTGGAGATGCTGAGGCCGAGCACAACTGATCCAGATCAGCTGAATGAGAGGCGCGAGCAAGACAAGGTCTTTGGGCTGCTTCTCACACTGAACCCGGCCTACACCCAGCTCATCCAGCACATGTTAAGGTCAGACAAGCTTCCGGACCTTGAGGAGGTGTGTGCACAAATCCAAAGGGAGCAGGGATCCATGGGTTTGTTTGGAGGAAAGGGGGAGCTCTCTCTTGCCAATCAAGCAGCTCATGAGGATTCAACCGAGGCTCCACAAGCAAACAAGGCATCTCACGGGAAGTACGAGGACAGGAAGTTCAATGGCAACTGTGATCATTGCAAGAAGCATGGTCATAAGAAGAGCCAATGCTGGATACTGCACCCACACCTCAAGCCGGCCAAGTTCATGAAGGAGCGTGAGGGAAGGGCAAATGTGACTGAAGGTTCAAGCGGAGCTGGCACCAGCAAGATCAGTGAAGTGGATGGGCTTGGAGGCAATGATGGGAATGGGAAGTCTCTGGTGGCTTACACAGGCGCCTCAAGCTCCCGCAGCAATGATGACTACATCAAGAGATCAGACCTTGATGCCCTCTTCAAAATGCTAAAGGAAAACGGTAACACTTACGGTTATTCCTTTGGAGCTTCTATGATTGCATATAAGGATGATCACTTGATTAGAGAACTAGTAGAACGGTTAGAAGCTAGGAATGAGTATAGACATGCTCACATTGCTAGAACTGATAAGATGCATCCATCACTTAGTAATCTATGCCATAATGCTAAACGAGTAGGTAAACCATTGATTGTTGATTCTGGTGCATCACATCATATGATAAGTGATGAAAACTTGATTAAGGATATAGAACCTACACATGGGCATGTGATGATAGCAAATGGGGATAAGATACCCATTAGAGGAATAGGAAAGCTTAAGCTGTTTAACAAAGAATCTAGAGCTTTTTACATGCCTGAATTCACATCAAACCTATTATCAGTGAAGAAATGTACTAATGATTTACAATGCAATGTTATCTTTAGTCCTAATGATGTGAAGTTTCAGGATATTGAGAGCAGCAGATTGATTGGGAAAGGGGTGACTAAGGGAGATCTCTATATGCTTGAAGAACTCACTTCTGTTCCTGATTATAGTTGCTCGTTTACTTCTGCTTCTTTGTTGAATAAAAATGCATTGTGGCATGCTAGAGTAGGACACCCTCATGTTAAAGCTTTGAACTTAATGGTACCAGGTGTTGTGTTTGAGAATAAAGATTGTGAAGCTTGCATTTTAGGCAAGCATTGTAGAACTGTGTTTCAAAAGTCTACTACCGTTTATGATAATTGCTTTGATCTAATTCATTCAGATGTATGGACTGCCCCTTGCTTATCTAGAGATAGTTATAAGTATTTTGTCACATTCATTGATGAAAAATCCAAATACACCTGGTTAACCTTAATTCAGACCAAAGATAGGGTACTTGATGCATTTAGGAACTTTCAAACTTATGTAACTAACCATTATCATGCTAAGATTAAAATTTTGAGATCAGATAATGGAGGAGAGTACACGAGTCATGCATTCAAGCAACACCTATCACAACATGGGATCCTACATCAAACAAGCTGTCCTTATACTCCACAGCAAAATGGAGTGGCTGAGAGGAAGAATAGGCATCTCATGGAAGTGGCAAGGTCACTTATGTTTCAGAGTAATGTTCCAAAGAGATTTTGGAGTGATGCGGTTGCCACTGCTTGTTACCTGATAAACAGAACTCCAACCAAAGTTCTGAATGAGAAGGCTCCATTTGAAGTTCTGAACAGGTACAAGCCAGCTCTTGATTACTTGCGAGTCTTTGGATGCCTATGCTTTGTCCTCAAACCAGGAGAGATGATCAACAAGCTAGAAGCAAGAAGCACTAAGGCTGTGTTCATAGGATACTCAGCTACACAGAAAGGATACAAATGCTATGATCCTATAGCAAGGAGAGTTCTTGTATCTAGAGATGTGAAGTTCTTGGAAGATAGAGGATACTATGAAGAAAAGAATCAAGAAGACCTGAAGGACTTAACATCAGACAAGGCCACCACCTTGCGGATCATTCTTGAAGGTCTTGGAATCAGTACATCCCAGGATCCGAGGAATCACGCAACTACACCTCCTGAAGTTGGTTCACCATCCCACCTTGATCATGAGGGAGGAGAGGAGCATGAGGAGCCTATGCAAGAGGCCAACCAAGATGAAGGAGGAGTAGAGAATGAAGGAGAAGAGAGCATAGGCTCGGATGGTCATGGACATGATCATGGTGTGACACAAACACCTTCTCAAGATGAAGTGGTAGAAGAACAACAGGAAGAAGAACCGGTTGTGCAGCCACTAAGAAGGAGTACAAGGATAAGGAAGGATCCTTCCAGTTGGGTAAACACGAGAGTGTACTACAATGCCCAAGCTGTGGAGCATCCTTCTCAAGCCGTGTGCTCCTTTGCTCAATATCCAGAAGCACATTGCGCTTTCATGGTAAACTTGGATGAGAATCACATCCCAAGAAGCTATGAAGAAGCAATGAAAGATAAAGAATGGAAGGAATCAGTTGGAGATGAGGCAGGAGCGATGATCAAGAATGATACATGGTATGAGAGTGAGTTACCAAAAGGGAAGAAGGCTGTGACTAGTAGATGGATATTCACAATCAAGTACAAAGCGGATGGAAAGGTTGAGAGGAAGAAGTCAAGGCTAGTTGCAAGAGGTTTCACTCAAACTTATGGAGAAGATTACATAGAAACCTTTGCACCAGTAGCTAAACTCCACACAATCCGGATTGTACTAAGCTTGGCTGTGAATCTTGGATGGGGGTTATGGCAAATGGATGTGAAGAATGCGTTTCTACAAGGTGAACTTGAGGATGAAGTGTATATGCATCCACCTCCAGGCCTTGAACACTTAGTGAAGAGTGGAAATGTGTTGAGACTGAAGAAAGCCATCTATGGGCTGAAGCAATCACCAAGAGCTTGGTACAACAAGTTGAGCACTACTCTGAATGGCCGAGGCTTCAAGAAGTCTGAACTAGATCACACCCTCTTCACACTCACGACTCCCTCAGGTATGATTGCACTCCTTGTGTATGTTGATGATATCATTATCACAGGGAGTGATAAGGAAGGTATCATAGCAACCAAGGAGTTTCTTAAATCCATGTTTGAGATTAAAGACTTGGGAGAAATGAAATACTTTCTTGGAATTGAGATATGTAGATCCAAGGAAGGTTTGTTCATGTCCCAAAGGAAGTATACACTTGATCTTTTGAAAGGTGCAGGTGCTTATGGAGGCAAGACAGCAAGGATGCCTATGGAGGATGGCTACAAAGTCCCACGAGAGGGGGAGATTGAAGACAGCAAACCTTATCAGGATCCTAAACTCTATAGAAAACTAGTTGGCAAATTGATTTATCTCACTATAACTAGACCTGACATTTGTTTTGCTGTGAATCAGGTGAGTCAACACATGCAAGTGCCTAAGGAACATCATTGGCGCATGGTGGAGAGGATCTTGATGTATCTCAACGGCTCACCTGATCAAGGAGTATGGATGGGCTGCAATGGAAGCACTGAAGTGGTGGGATACTGTGATGCGGATTGGGCTGGTGATAGAGCAGACAGGAGATCAACCACAGGCTATTGCACATTCATTGGAGGCAACTTGGTGACTTGGAAGAGCAAGAAGCAGAAGGTAGTGTCATGTTCAAGTGCAGAAGCCGAGTATAGAGCCATGCTGAAGCTCACCAACGAGTTGGTATGGATCAAAGGCATCTTGAAGCACTTGGAGATTGATCAAGCAACTCCAATGACAATGCATTGTGACAATCAAGCTGCCATCCACATTGCATCCAACTCGGTGTTTCATGAGAGGACCAAGCACATTGAAGTTGATTGTCACAAGGTGAGGCAGATGATTGTGCTAGGGGTGATCTTGCCATGTTACACAAGGAGTGAAGATCAGCTAGCGGATGTGTTCACCAAGGCTGCAAGACAGAAGACAATGGAGTCCATTCACATCAGGTTGGGCCTCATTGATCTTGGGAAGAGAAGGAGCTAATCCCCTTAGCTGCAAGGTCTTTACTCTTTTTCCCTCATCAAAGTTTTATCCCATTGGGTTTTCTTTGGTGAGGTTTTTAATGAGGAAGATCTTGTGGCTGTCCAAGCTTAGACTTATACAAAGCTAAGCTTGAGGGGGAGTGTTGAGTTGAGCTGAATATATGTATGAAGAGCTAAGGAGTTGAAGAGGAAAGGAGATGAGGAAGCTTAAGGGAGTTTAGGGAGAGCATGGTACGGACGTCCGTACAAGGCCGTACAAGCCGTACAGTCCGTACCATCCAGCATCGACCAAGACTTACCTTGCATCAGCCAAGTAACACGGTAACTAAGGTAAAGGGAAGGAACTTACCTTGAGGCATCAGACCGTTTAGGGATAAGGTAGAGCGCGCCTTGACAGGCTGGAACAGCTGGAAAGGCAAGAGCATCTCGGTCCAAGATGCCAGATACTCCGCGCATGTGGAGAAGCTAATTGGCTAGTCCAAATGAGCTTATCCTCTCCTGATTGACCTCACATGCTTTAGTCTTCTCTTGATTTCGAAAACCCTTGTATGCTCTCTCTATATATTGTAACTCATCAACCCTAATAAAGATTAAGCAGTTTGAGTCTCTCTAATCTCTTAGACACTATGGTTTACTCTTAGACACTAAACGGCTCTATCTAGTCTCCTAATCTTTCACAAACTTCTCTTAATCACTTCCTAAACACTCTCTTTATTCTGATTACTCTAAGGATCTCTTAATCTCATAGGATCCAGCACTGCCTCCTCTTGTGTCCCGGCTTCTTGCAATGGTCACAGTTTCCACTGAACTTCCTTTCCTCTCCACGGTAAGCAGCCTTGTGTGCTTGGATTGCTTCAGCCTTGTTGGACAGAGCCATGTCTCCTTTTCCTCCAAACATACCAAGTGACCCCTCTTCCTTCTGAATCTGCGCAAACACTTCCTCCATAGATGGAAGACTCGGCATCCTCAACATGTGCTTGATCACATCATTGAACGGAGGATCTAGTGTCAGCAGCAATCCAAACACCTGATCCTGCTCCCTCCTCTCCATGAGTAGCTCTTGATCCGCGGTGCTTGGCCTCAATGATTCAAGCTCAGGCCACAAGGATCTATACTTGCCCAAATGCTTGGTGAACTCTTCTCCATCTTGAACCAGTGTGTTGATAGCCTTCTTAATCTCATACACGCGGTTCAGATTGGTAACGTTCCCAAATGTCTTCTGGAGTACCTCCCACAGGTGTTTTTGGAGTCTCGCAGTAGCTGTAGGCCTCCAAGAGATGCTCTTCAAGGGACCCTTGTAGTACTGAAAGCACCATCAAGTCTTCTTGAATCCACTTCTTCTCGGCAGCAGCAACTTGATCTCCCACACCTTCATCTCCTTCTCCGTCTTTAGCCACTGGCTTGGTTGCATCATCCGTGATGTGACTCCACAGCCCTAGCCTCCCAATGGCTGTCTTCACCAGCCTTGACCACAACAGGTAGTTACTACCACCCTTCAACGCAACAGGAACCGTAATGACCTTGTAGTTTCCCTCCATCTTGCTTTGTTAGACCCGAAAAGAAAGTATGAAAGAGTATGAACTGAAGCTGAAGAACACTCTAAATCTCAATACCAAAGCCAACCTGGCTCTGATACCATATGATTTTAGAGAGTTGAACAGGTATTGAGAGATTTAGAGAAAGATTAAAGTGAGATGAGATGATTTATGAAATGTAGAAGAGAAACATGATGAACTAGAGAGAGAATATGATGAACTCGTGTTAATCATTAATCAAGACAGAGTTTACAATATATAGAGAGAGACATTAGGGTATTCAGAAGCACTAAGCATGTGAGGTCAAGGATAAGGTTGCTTTAATTTGAATGTAAACCAATGGGGAAGATCACACGCTTAAGGCATCTTTGGGTGAGACTCCTTTTGCCTTTACAGCCTGTGCCAGACTGTCAGGATAAGCCGCGGTCACTCTATCCATCCAAACAGTCATATCTTCTAAGGTAAAACCCCTTTGCCGTTTACCTCTCTTACCCGGGTAACTTCTCTTCTTGGTCGAGTTATGGATCGACCCGGACAGTACGGACGGTACGTCCAGTACGGCCTCTTGTACGGCCTGGTCGATCCCTAACCTTCCTTCCCTTTGCCTCCACATTCTCACATCCTCAACTCCCTAAGCCATCTTCTCACATATTGATCAACTCATTTCAACAGTTGGGTATTGTGATGCTGATTGGGCAGGAGATAGAGTGGACAGGAGATCAACTACTGGGTATTGTACATTCATTGGAGGAAACTTGGTCACTTGGAAGAGTAAGAAGCAGAAGGTTATCTCTTGTTCAAGTGCTGAAGCTGAGTATAGAGCCATGCTGAAGCTGACAAACGAGTTGGTGTGGATCAAGGGGATATTGAAGCATCTATAGATTGAGCAGAGTACTCCTATGACTATGCATTGTGACAATCAAGCAGCTATCCACATTGCCTCCAACTCAGTGTTTCATGAGAAAACAAAGCACACAGAGGTGGATTGTCATAAGGTGAGGCAGATGATCATCTTAGGAGTGATTCTGCCATGTTATACAAGAAGTGAAGATCAGCTTGCAGATGTGTTACTAAGGCAGCGAGATTGAAGACAATGGAGTCCATACTGTCAAGGCTTAGACTCATTGATCTGACTCCTAGGAGCTGAGCCCCTTAACCATGGAGTCTCCACTTTTTTTCCCTCATCAAGGTTTTATCCCAATGGGTTTTACATGGTGAGGTTTTTAACGAGGGAGGTCTTCATGGTTTCCAAGCTTGACTTGTTCTACATGGTCAAGCTTGAGGGGGAGTATTGAGATGAAGACCAAGGAGGCTGAGACAGTAACTTTAGAGTTTTACTGTGGTAACTTTATTTTAACCACAGTAACTACTTGGGGAAGTTATCTGATGGGATGAGAAGGTAACTTAGTGAAGAGAAGAGAGGAAACTCGACCAAAGAGGATAAGGGAGGTTAAGGAAGGATAAGGGATCACTTTGACAGCCTGTATGATCCTGGAAAGGAGAAGTTACCTTTATACTAGTGCAAGCATGTGAGAAAGCACAGCCAAGTGATTCAAAAGGAGTTCCAGCCTGTCCTTTGACTACACATGTTTAACCATTTCGAATTTCCTTGTTGCTCTCTCTATTAATACTTGTAAACCTCATCAGTTATTAATTAATGGAGTTTTGAGTCTCTCTCTCTTTATTCTCTCACTAGAATCTCTTAATCTCTTTAATCTTTTCATCTGATTATCCCTGATTAGTTGAATCATGCTCTAATACACAAAAGTGTATATTCTTACATCGCGATTCATCCTGGTTTGATTAGAATGACAAAGAAGCTGTCATATTCCCAAACAGGAAAACTGGGATCACCTGATTTGAAAGTGGGATAGCTTCTTTATCCTAACTCCTATGAGATTTATTCAGCTTCCTGGTGATTCTCCACTACTTTATGTATCAAAATCAAGCTTCTTACATCGCGATTCATCCTGGTTTGATTAGAATGACAAAGAAGCTGTCATATTCCCAAACAGGAAAACTGGGATCACCTGATTTGAAAGTGGGATAGCTTCTTCATCCTAACTCCTATGAGATTGATTCGACTTCCTGGTGATTCTCCACTACTTTATGTATCAAAATCAAGCTTCTTACATCGCGATTCATCCTGGTTTGATTAGAATGACAAAGAAGCTGTCATATTCCCAAACAGGAAAACTGGGATCACCTGATTTGAAAGTGGGATAGTATCTTCATCCTAACTCCTATGAGATTTATTCAGCTTCCTGGTGATTCTCCACTACTTTATGTTTCAAAATCAAGCTTCTTACATCGCGATTCATCCTGGTTTGATTAGAATGACAAAGAAACTGTCATATTCCCAAACAGGAAAACTGGGATCACCTGATTTGAAAGTGGGATAGCTTCTTCGTCCTAACTCCTATGAGATTTATTCAGCTTCCTGGTGATTCTCCACTACTTTATGTATCAAAATCAAGCTTCTTACATCGCGATTCATCCTGGTTTGATTAGAATAACAAAGAAGCTGTCATATTCCCAAACAGGAAAACTGGGATCACCTGATTTGAAAGTGGGATAGCTTCTTCATCCTAACTCCTATGAGATTGATTCGACTTCCTGGTGATTCTCCACTACTTTATGTATCAAAATCAAGCTTCTTACCTCGCGATTCATCCTGGTTTGATTAGAATGACAAAGAAGCTGTCATATTCCCAAACAGGAAAACTGGTATCACCTGATTTGAAAGTGGGATAGCTTCTTCATCCTAACTCCTGTGAGATTTATTCGACTTCCTGGTGATTCTCCACTACTTTATGTATCAAAATCAAGCTTCTTACATCGCGATTCATCCTGGTTTGATTAGAATGACAAAGAAGCTGTCATATTCCCAAACAGGAAAACTGGGATCACCTGATTTGAAAGTGGGATAGCTTCTTTATCCTAACTCCTATGAGATTTATTCAGCTTCCTGGTGATTCTCCACTACTTTATGTATCAAAATCAAGCTTCTTACATCGCGATTCATCCTGGTTTGATTAGAATGACAAAGAAGCTGTCATATTCCCAAACAGGAAAACTGGGATCACCTGATTTGAAAGTGGGATAGCTTCTTCATCCTAACTCCTATGAGATTGATTCGACTTCCTGGTGATTCTCCACTACTTTATGTATCAAAATCAAGCTTCTTACATCGCGATTCATCCTGGTTTGATTAGAATGACAAAGAAGCTGTCATATTCCCAAACAGGAAAACTGGGATCACCTGATTTGAAAGTGGGATAGCTTCTTCATCCTAACTCCTATGAGATTGATTCGACTTCCTGGTGATTCTCCACTACTTTATGTATCAAAATCAAGCTTCTTACATCGCGATTCATCCTGGTTTGATTAGAATGACAAAGAAGCTGTCATATTCCCAAACAGGAAAACTGGGATCACCTGATTTGAAAGTGGGATAGCTTCTTCATCCTAACTCCTATGAGATTTATTCAGCTTCCTGGTGATTCTCCACTACTTTATGTTTCAAAATCAAGCTTCTTACATCGCGATTCATCCTGGTTTGAATAGAATGACAAAGAAGCTGTCATATTCCCAAACAGGAAAACTGGGATCACCTGATTTGAAAGTGGGATAGCTTCTTCATCCTAACTCCTATGAGATTTATTCAGCTTCCTGGTGATTCTCCACTACTTTATTTATCAAAATCAAGCTTCTTACATCGGGATTCATCCTGGTTTGATTAGAATAACAAAGAAGCTGTCATATTCCCAAACAGGAAAACTGGGATCACCTGATTTGAAAGTGGGATAGCTTCTTCATCCTAACTCCTGTGAGATTTATTCGACTTCCTGGTGATTCTCCACTACTTTATGTATCAAAATCAAGCTTCTTACATCGCGATTCATCCTGGTTTGATTAGAATGACAAAGAAGCTGTCATATTCCCAAACAGGAAAACTGGGATCACCTGATTTGAAAGTGGGATAGCTTCTTTATCCTAACTCCTATGAGATTTATTCAGCTTCCTGGTGATTCTCCACTACTTTATGTATCAAAATCAAGCTTCTTACATCGCGATTCATCCTGGTTTGATTAGAATGACAAAGAAGCTGTCATATTCCCAAACAGGAAAACTGGGATCACCTGATTTGAAAGTGGGATAGCTTCTTCATCCTAACTCCTATGAGATTGATTCGACTTCCTGGTGATTCTCCACTACTTTATGTATCAAAATCAAGCTTCTTACATCGCGATTCATCCTGGTTTGATTAGAATGACAAAGAAGCTGTCATATTCCCAAACAGGAAAACTGGGATCACCTGATTTGAAAGTGGGATAGCTTCTTCATCCTAACTCCTATGAGATTGATTCGACTTCCTGGTGATTCTCCACTACTTTATGTATCAAAATCAAGCTTCTTACATCGCGATTCATCCTGGTTTGATTAGAATGACAAAGAAGCTGTCATATTCCCAAACAGGAAAACTGGGATCACCTGATTTGAAAGTGGGATAGCTTCTTCGTCCTAACTCCTATGAGATTTATTCAGCTTCCTGGTGATTCTCCACTACTTTATGTTTCAAAATCAAGCTTCTTACATCGCGATTCATCCTGGTTTGAATAGAATGACAAAGAAGCTGTCATATTCCCAAACAGGAAAACTGGGATCACCTGATTTGAAAGTGGGATAGCTTCTTCGTCCTAACTCCTATGAGATTTATTCAGCTTCCTGGTGATTCTCCACTACTTTATGTATCAAAATCAAGCTTCTTACATCGCGATTCATCCTGGTTTGATTAGAATAACAAAGAAGCTGTCATATTCCCAAACAGGAAAACTGGGATCACCTGATTTGAAAGTGGGATAGCTTCTTCATCCTAACTCCTATTGTTGAACTGAAGAAAGAATGGAGCTTGTACATATAGGGGCAAGCTCTTGAAGATCTTAAGAAGAGTTCTATGAAGCTTCAGAAGTGATGAGAAGCTGATACAAGATTGGGGAAATGTCCAAGAAGGGTTCTAATCAGACATGGGAGAACATTGGAGGAGTTTAGGCTGCAATGGTGAATGAGAAAGTTAGGGCGATCCGTACGGACGGCCGTACGGACTGTACGGACCGTACGGACCAGGGCGTCCCAAAACTTATCATCTCGACCATTTAAGCATAGTTGAGGAATGTGCAAGCTTAGTATGACTTTAGAGAATATGAAAGGTATTGAGAAGACTAAGAGAGATTCAAGAGAGATTAGAGTGTTTAAGAGAAAGTGTATGAGATTATCATGATGAACTAGAGAGAGAGAGACTCATAAACTCGTGTTCATATTAATCAAGGCAGAGTTTACAATATATAGCAAAGGAAAGACTAGGGTTTCAGCATAAGAGATAAGGCAAAGCATGTGTAGTCAAAGCTAAAGGGAGCGGATGGTTTGAACTAGCCAATGGAGTGCTTCACACACTTTCAGCATATTCCAAGATGCTGATTACTTTACAGCTATGCCAGCCTGTCTTCTCCGCGTCTCCTTTCTTCCCTTCAACGGTCATAAGCCTCCTTAACACTCAAGGTAACTCTCCAAAGTAACTTGGGTAAGGATGGTAAGTTTTGTTGATGATGGGTCGACCCTAGAATGTACGGCCTGTACGGCCAGTACGGTCAGTACGGATTGTACGGACTGGTCGACCTCATACCTCATCCTTTCCTTAACACATCCTTCTCATAATGCTTCCTTATACCCCATCACTTCCCTTGCTTATACTCAACTCATTTCAACACTCCCCCTCAAGCTTGAATTCTAGAATCCATTCAAGCTTGGAACAGCCATGAGATCTTCCTCATTAAAAACCTCACCGAGGAAAACCCATTGGGACAAAACCTTGATGAGGGAAAAAGAGTAAAGACCTCATGGCAAAGGGGATCAGCTCCTTGAGGAAAGATCTATGAGTCCCAATCTGGTATGAATGGACTCCATAGTCTTTTGTCTTGCAGCCTTGGTGAACACATCCGCAAGTTGATCCTCACTCCTTGTGTAGCATGGCAAGATTACTCCCAGACAATCATCTGCCTCACCTTGTGACAATCAACTTCAATGTGCTTGGTTCTCTCATGGAAGACTGAGTTGGTTGCAATGTGTATAGCCGCTTGATTGTCACAATGCATAGTCATTGGAGTTGCTTGCTCTATCTCCAAATGCTTCAAGATCCCTTTGATCCATACCAACTCATTGGTAAGCTTCAGCATTGCTCTATACTCAGCTTCAGCACTTGAACAAGACACCACCTTCTGCTTCTTGCTCTTCCAAGTCACCAAGTTGCCTCCAATGAATGTACAGTAGCCAGTGGTTGATCTTCTGTCTGCTCTATCTCCAGCCCAATCCGCATCACAATATCCCACTACTTCAGTACTCTTGTTGCATCCCATCCAAACTCCATGGCTTGATGTCCCGTTCAGATACAAGAGCAGTCTCTCCACCATGCGCCAGTGATGATCCTTTGGAACTTGCATATGCTGGCTCACTTGGTTCACAGCAAAGCAAATGTCTGGTCGTGTGATGGTGAGGTAGATGAGCTTTCCTACTAGCTTCTTGTATAGCTTTGGATCATGAAAGGCCTTGCTATCTTCAATCTCCCCCTCACGTGGAATCTTGTATCCATCTTCAAGAGGCATCTTTGCTGTCTTATCTCCTTGTATACCTGCATCTTTCAAAAGATCAAGTGTGTACTTCCTTTGGGAAATGAACAATCCTTCCTTAGATCTACATGTTGAGCTGAAGAGAAGATAGAAGCTTGTGCAAAGATAAGGAAAGCTTCAGGAGATGTTCAGAAGAGTTCAACCAAGTTTCAGAAGTACCCTGAAGTGTATATCTTGTGAAGTTAAGTCCAAGAAGGGCTTAGACTGATCTGTAGAAGACATTGGAGGAGTTTGGGAGGAAATGGTCGATGGTGCAAAGTTAGGGTCGGCTGTACGGACGGCCGTACGGACTGTACGGACCGGTACGGATGAGATCGACCCGAAACATCTTTTCTCAACCATCTGAAGACATTTGGTGTTTGTGCAAAAATAGGGCACAAGGGTACGGTCTGAGAAGTATGTGCAAGGTCCGGGTTGAGTATGGTATCAAAAGAGCATCAAGAAGATGCTGTGTGCAATGGGAATCTAAGGGAGCTGGCACACGGTTCTGATTGGCTTATGATAGTCCAAGACAGGCTGGATGTTGCTGGAAAGAAAGAGACAAAGGCTGGCTATGTATCTGGACAAAGATATGGACAGATACATAAGGCAGTGTGGAGTATTTCTAGCCAAGCATTCCCACATCCAATCAGGAGCATACAACCAGCTACAAACACCCCAAGACCTGATCCAGAACGTCCATTTCAAACCAGGCTACCTCCACTGTCCATTTCTTATCCTTAACTTAGGGTTTTATGAGTTTGTAACCTGTTTTCTATTTAAAGACCCTTTATGGGCGAATTGTAAACTCTCTAAGAGAGTAAGGGGGATTTCCCCTTCTCCTTCCTAGTCTTTGGTTACTTTGAATCTCCAAATCTCTATTCTCTGGTTACTTAATCTCTCAGTCTCTCTAATCTCTCAATCTCTCACTCAAAGTCTCTTAATCTCACGCCATTCTTATTCTTCCATCAGTCTCTCTTTTATTCTCTCTTCCATTGTTGACACAAGACTCAGTCCCAACCTGTGGAGGTTGATTCATCACGCCCACACAGCCTGTGCTCTGAAAATCTCACATGGTATCAGAGCCAGGTTCGTCAGAACTTGGTTCCAGCTTCCGCTCAAGCACAAACTCACTCCCATGCCATTTCAAGCCAAGAAGAAGCTTCATGGTCCAGCCGGCTGTTCAACATCTTCAAGAAGAAGATGTGCTCATCCATGGTGTCCAGGAGCTGTCCTTGGTCGTTCTACACTCTCTCATGTCCGTCCTGAAGAAAGAAGGCCATTGGAAGCATGTCCAAGCCTTTCCTACTCTCTGTCCAAGAAGAACCTTTCAAGAAGAAAGCTTTCTACTTGGGTCTTGTGGTGGCGACTCAAACATGGTGAAAGGAGGTGTTTTTGGCATGGTGGGTTCAAGGAGAAAGGCCAGGCAAAGAAGGAGATGTTGGTTCTCAAACCAACAGCTCAGATCTGTCCATTTATGATGCGTGTTGCCTTGGAGGTTCAAGGAACCAGCACAGGTTCCTTGTTTGTAAGCTAAACCTCCTTCCCTTGTTTAAAGCTTGTGTCTTTATTAAACGGTTGTGTTGTGTGGTGTGGTTTGTTCTGTGATGATTGCTTTGCTTCTGTATTGTGTGATTGCCATAACTAAAATGCAATTAATATTGTAGCATCTAGTAGAATGTCTAAGCTACTTGCATAATGGTACTGAAGTTGTTTCGCTGTCACATTGTTTGCATTGAGTAGTGTCTTGTGTCCCAGGATCTCATGTCCTAGCCGCGCCCTAGTGATGCTTGTTGTGATTAAGTGAATCTGCTTGCATACATTGATTGAAACTGAATTGAAAACTGTTGCATATAGTCTTGTGGCTGTCTTACATTGAAGCATTAGAGTTATGTCTAAATGCTGAGTAAAGAAGCTCTGAAGAGTGCCTAAGTAACTTGTCTTGAATCTGTTAGGATCTTGATTGTACTTAGAGAGTTAGCATGCAAAGAATAGAACTTGATAATGCCTTGTGTCTATCTGTTGCATTGCTTGTGATAGTAGGAATCAAACTTGATAATATATTAATCAAGCTTTGACATCAATACTATTGAAAATGGTTAAATGCTTAATGACAGTTCTAAATAAACTTGTCTTGTTAAGATGATAGATTATATTATCTAATCATGCTTGCTTTCATGAGTTAGAAACTGATTAGGATTAATGCATACTGTCATATTGTTGCTGCCTTAGGTTGATACATTTAGATTCAAATCTAAAATGTAGTTAAGGCAGAAGTTAATGCCTAAGTAGCTCGTCTTAAATCTGATTTGACCTTGCTTGTACTTAGAGAGATTGCTTGCAAAGATGTGAATTTGATAATGCTTGTTTCAATCTGTTGCATAGCTTGTTACATTGGAGATCAAACTTGATATTGGTCAAGGATTGATCCCAATGCTTGTGTCTTATCTTTGCTGGAGTTTGATTGATGTTTTCAGGTTCACATGATGTGCTCTTTGTTCATCATCAATCTTAGTAAAAGAGGAAGACTTTGCCCATTGGGAATGGTCGCTGGGGTGTATGTGGATACACAAGGCGAATGGTCATCACCTAAGTCTAGAGGAGACTGGTGACCAAAAGGCATTGGAGATAAAGGGAAGGGTTGATCAGTGGTTGAAGCGCAATCCATGAGATGTTGCGCTCCTGATCTTAAGGCTCATTGAGGCTCACTCCGAGTTTGGACCCATACTCAATCCAAGCTTGAGGAGCAAAGTGAGCCACCTGATGATCCTGTTGCTCAATGACCTGTATTACTCAAGGTCATTACAAGCTGATCATGGAGTGATTCAGCCGAATTAGAGGGAAGAAGAAGGTCACTCAACAAGGCGTGTGAGGTGCTTGGAGAATTGGCTGAGGTATCTCCTCAATGGAATGATGATGTGGTGGAGGTTCAAGCATCAAGTCCAAAGGAGATGGAGGTGCTTTCCACAAGACTTATCATGGAGCTATCATGCGCTCCCCAACAAGCTTAGACCTTCCCTATACTTGGTCTCAAGCCTGAAGAGGAGTGTGGATGAGCTTGCATGATAAGAGAAGGAGCTGTCAAGCTCACCATTTATACAAGGGAGTAAACCTGATCTTTATCTCTTTCTATACAATCATGATAGGTTTATCTCTTGAAATTGTCTTGCATCAATTAGGTGCTGTCTAAGTTATTGCATTCATGCATTGAACTGTCGGATTGATCATGCATTGTTACCCTTGTCTAGATTGTGCTTGTCCTTGATCTTTTGTTTGCCTATTTCAGAATTAATATTTTGTTGAGGCATTGGTGATCAAACAAGATGTGTGATCTTGCTTTGGTCCCAATAGGATGATTTAATTTTGCATTGTGTTGTGGTGGTTTAGGTACACAAGCAGTGATACAAGTAACTCACCAACAACCAAGAATGTAAAGACAAAGGTCTTTTGCCATTGCATATCATCACTAGGACATGTCAGTCCTCACTCTACAGGAAGTGTAGTGTGATTGATTATGCAATGAGAGATGGCTATTGCATAATACCATTAGGACATGTCTAGTCCTTAGTCTACAGGAAGTGTAGCATGGGACATTATGCAATAAGAAGGGTGACCTGTGAGGCTCTCTATGGTGATTCAAACACCCTAGTTCCTGGTATAAGGAAGAGAGCAGCTCACAAGACCGAGACCATCACCACAGTCTGTTGAGACCGTGGTCTAAGGCCATGAAAGTGCTTACACCTACACAAGCTTAGTTCCAAATCGAAGTCTCAGAAACTAAGCTTGAGGGGGGAATGTTAAATAAGCAAGGTTCATGGCCTGATAGGTCTTTGCAAAGGCTTCTAAGAAGAACCATCAACCGGGCCAAGTCAGTGGCGTGTCTAGGCAAGAGGCTGTTCAGAGCAGTCTTGGCAAGTGAGGAGGAAGGCTCTCCATGAATGCGGCTTCAATGAGAGGTGGCTGAGGAGAAGCTGATAGACCCATTTAGTCATCCAACAAGTTGATGTGCCAAGAAGATGATGCATTGGCCGAGTGGGAAACTCACCAAAAATAAAAAGGGAAGTCTACTTATCATGTTACTCAAGATGATAGACTTATCTCCTTAGAATTCATTGATTTAATGCAGCTTAGTCTGAAAAGATAAGCCTATGTACTTGGATTTCTCTCCTAAAGAACTGAGGCACTGCGTTCATATTGAATCAGGTACTTGTGATCTTGATAGGCAACCTTTAGGAGATGGATGTGATACCTACAGAGACTACTTGAGGGAGGATCAAGTGGAGAGTCAAGCTGTATCAGTCCCTAAGATGAGCCGGTACAAGGGAATGTGTACAAGTGAAGGATGCGTATGCTCATAGAAAGCTCCTCAGCAAACAAAAAGGGAAGTGTCCCTTAGTCTCTTTCAGTTCAATTCATTCTTCTGTTAAGGGCTTAAGCTTGAGAAAGTTACTAGAAATGAATTGATTGAACTGTGATTATACTGAAAAGATTGATTGAATTGTGTGCATCAATTGTGATGCAGGATATTCAAATTCTTGGTTCTTGATAAGTACTGATGCACCTTTGGAATGTGTATCAGGTACCTTTGCTTGGCGCCTCATTAAACAGTTCTGGGTCATCTCTTAGCTTCTCTAAAGAGGCTGTGAAGTCTGTGGAGAGGGAGAGATTCCAAACCTGGTCTATGAAGGGGCAAGCCGTGTGTGAAGTGTTGATCAGCCTCACTGGTGTTTTGAAGATGATCTGGTCGTGTCCTAGCTTCTCTAGGATGGCTGTGAAGTCAGTTGAGAGGGGGAGACTTCAAACCGGTTCCATGAAGAGATGAAGCTGAGTTGTTAAGTGCGCAAAGTATTGATGAGTTGCTGCACCATCTTAGGCCGTGATCCAGAACTTCTTGTGTCCAACCACACTGGTTCTAAGGCTCACAAGTTTCATTGGCCAATCCCTAGGCCCTTAAGAGCTCTACTCTTTTTCCCTTGCAAAGTTTTGTCCCACAGGGTTTTCTTTGCAAGGTTTTTAATGAGGGAGACTCTTCAGGGTTCCAAGCTTGGCTCAGGATCTCCTAGAGTCAAGCTTGAGGGGGAGTGTTTGAGCTGAAGAGAAGATAGAAGCTTGTGCAAAGATAAGGAAGCTTCAGGAGATGTTCAGAAGAGTTCAACCAAGTTTCAGAAGTACCCTGAAGTGTATATCTTGTGAAGTTAAGTCCAAGAAGGGCTTAGACTGATCTGTAGAAGACATTGGAGGAGTTTGGGAGGAAATGGTCGATGGTGCAAAGTTAGGGTCGGCTGTACGGACGGCCGTACGGACTGTACGGACCGGTACGGATGAGATCGACCCGAAACATCTTTTCTCAACCATCTGAAGACATTTGGTGTTTGTGGAAAAATAGGGCACAAGGGTACGGTCTGAGAAGTATGTGCAAGGTCCGGGTTGAGTAATGGTATCAAAAGAGCATCAAGAAGATGCTGTGTGCAATGGGAATCTAAGGGAGCTGGCACACGGTTCTGATTGGCTTATGATAGTCCAAGACAGGCTGGATGTTGCTGGAAAGAAAGAGACAAAGGCTGGCTATGTATCTGGACAAAGATATGGACAGATACATAAGGCAGTGTGGAGTATTTCTAGCCAAGCATTCCCACATCCAATCAGGAGCATACAACCAGCTACAAACACCCCAAGACCTGATCCAGAACGTCCATTTCAAACCAGGCTACCTCCACTGTCCATTTCTTATCCTTAACTTAGGGTTTTATGAGTTTGTAACCTGTTTTCTATTTAAAGACCCTTTATGGGCGAATTGTAAACTCTCTAAGAGAGTAAGGGGATTTCCCCTTCTCCTTCCTAGTCTTTGGTTACTTTGAATCTCCAAATCTCTATTCTCTGGTTACTTAATCTCTCAGTCTCTCTAATCTCTCAATCTCTCACTCAAAGTCTCTTAATCTCACGCCATTCTTATTCTTCCATCAGTCTCTCTTTTATTCTCTTCCATTGTTGACACAAGACTCAGTCCCAACCTGTGGAGGTTGATTCATCACGCCCACACACAGCCTGTGCTCTGAAAATCTCACACTACACAACTCAATTCCAAGGAAGTATTTCATTTCTCCTAAGTCTTTGATTTCAAACACAGATTTCAAAACTCTTTGTGGCTTTTATACCAGCCTTATCACTACCTGTTATGATAATGTCATCAACATATACAAGTAGACAGATGATACCTGAGGGTGTAGTGAGAGTGAAGAGAGTGTGATCCATTCAGACTTCTTGAACCCACGCCCATTTAAGGTAGTGCTCAGCTTGTTATACCATGCTCTAGGAGATTGCTTCAACCCATAGATAGCCTTCTTGAGTCTCAATACATTTCCAGGTTTCACAAGGTGCTCTAGACCCGGTGGGGGATACATATACACTTCATCCTCTAGCTCTCCTTGAAGAAAGGCATTCTTCACATCCATCTGCCAAAGCTCCCACTCAAGATTCCACAGCAAGAGATAGTACAATTCTTATGGTATGGAGTTTGGCAACAGGGCAAAGGTATCAATGTAGTCTTCCCCATATGTTTTGAGTGTATCCTCTAGCCACCTTCTTGTCTTCTTCCTCTCAATAGTTCCATCAGGTAGATACTTGATAGTGAATATCCACTGCTTGTTACTGCCTTCTTCCCTCTTGGTAACTCACTTTCAAACCAAGTGTCATTCTTTATCATAGCATTGCTTCATCACCCACTGATTCTTTCCAATCTTCATGTAACATTGCTTCTTCATATGATCTTGGTACACTGCTCTCATCTAAGCTTGTAATGAATGCACAATGTTCCTTTGGGTAGCTCGCAATGAGCACACAGCCTGAGAGGGATGCTTCACAGCTTGAGCATTTAGTACACTCTCGTGTTTACCCAGTTGGAAGCATCTCTCTTCAGCCGTGTGCTTCTCCTTAATGGGGCTTGTTCCACCTCCACCACCGTAGGCTGAACTGCTTCTCTTTCTACTTCATTTGGTTCAATTGGTTCCACATAATCTTCTTGTATGGATTCTTCCTCTCTTTGCATCACACCTTGACCATGACTATCTGAGTCTTGATCCTCATGATCTTCAGCTCAGCCTCATTTCCCCCCTCATGATCATGGTGTGATGGTTCTTCAGCTTCATTCTCCTTTGATGGTTGCTGATCCTGGGACATGTTGATTCCAAGTCCCTTCCAGTACACGCCTAAGACTTGTAGCTCGATCAGATGGTTGAGACAAATCTTCAAGATCTTCCCACTTTCTATCTCCATAAAAAGCTCTTATCCTCCAAGAACTTCACATCTCTAGACACAAGAACTCTCCTGGCTTCTGAATCATAGCATTTGTATCCCTTTTGTGACGTTGAGTAGCCAATGAACATGGCTCTTGTGCTCTTTGCTTCTAGCTTATTCCTTAGCTCCCCGGGTACAAGTACAAAGCACACGCATCCAATACTCTTAAGTGATCCAGCACAAGTTTGCTCTGTTTAAAACTTCATAGGAAGCTTGATCTTCAGGATCTTGGTTGGTATCCTATTGATTAGATAACAAGCCGAGATCACAGCCTCACTCCAGAATCTCTTAGGCACACTTGTATGAAACATCATAGACCTTGCCACCTCCATTAGGTGCTATTCTTTCTCTCAGCTACAACCGTTCTGTGTGAGGAGTGTAATGGACAACTTGTCTGATGTAGAATCCCATGTTGAGCTAGGTGACTCTTGAATGCATTGCCAGTATATTCTCCACCATTATCAGACCTGAAAATCTTAATCTTGGCATTATACTGGTTAGATACATAAGATTGGAAGTTTTTAAATGCATCAAGAACCCTATCCTTTGTTTAATGAGTGTTATCCAGGTGTATTTAGATTTCTCATCTATAAATGTGACAATACTTGTAATTATCTCTAGATAAGCAGGGAGCATCCATACATCAGAGTGAACAAGATCAAAAAACTTATCATAGATAGTAGTAGATCTTTTAAAAGACAGTCTTAACATTTTTCCCAAAATACAAGCCTCACAATCATTATTTTTAAACATGACACCTGGAAACATAAGCTTAAGGCTCTAACATGTGGATGTCCTAGCCTGAATGCCATAATGCACCTTTACTTAAAACAGAACTCAGCAAACAACTAGAAATGGGGTTAATGTCTTCAAGTACATAAAGATCCCTTTGGTTCTCCTTGTCCGATCAACTTATTGCTCTCAATATCCTGAAATGTCACATTGTTAGGACTAAAGATAACATTGCATTGTAGATCATTGGGGTACATCTTTTAAGATAAGAGATTAGAAGTAAAATCAGGCATGTAAAATGCTTTAGAGTTCTTATCAAATAGCTTTAAGTCTCCTACACCTTAATGGGAATTCTATCTCCATTTGCAATCATTACATGACCATGAGCAGGTTCTATGTTTTTGATCAAGCTATCATCACTAATCATGTGATGAGATTCAGCACAGAGTCACAATCAATGGTTTTATGCCTCTAGCAAGATGAGTTCTAGGTGATTTCATTCTCAGTTTTAAATTTCTCAATGAATCTATCAATCACCCTATTCTCATTCCTAGGCATATAGAGCAGTATAATAGTAACCAAGAGTGTTTCCGAATGTACCAGACTCCTTAAGAGCTTTGATGAGGGCATCAATGTCAGATTTGCGGATCACTTCATGCTCCAACTCTTTGCGGCCGTGTAAGTGAGTTGCCATTGCCTGGCTGCGCTTTCACCCACTTGTGCACTTGTCCTGCTCCTGATGGACCGGTTCACTTGCTTCAGTAGACAGTTTGTTGAGTTGAGCTGAATATATGTATGAAGAGCTAAGGAGTTGAAGAGGAAGGAGATGAGGAAGCTTAAGGGACTTTAGGGAGAGCATGGTACGGACGTCCGTACAAGGCGTACAAGCCGTACAGTCCGTACAATCCAGCATCGACCAAGAACTTACCTTGCATCAGCCAAGTAACACGGTAACTAAGGTAAAGGGAAGGAACTTACCTTGAGGCATCAGACCGTTTAGGGATAAGTTAGAGCGCGCCTTGACAGGCTGGAACAGCTGGAAAGGCAAGAGCATCTCGGTCCAAGATGCCAGATACTCCGCGCATGTGGAGAAGCTAATTGGCTAGTCCAAATGAGCTTATCCTCTCCTGATTGACCTCACATCTTTAGTCTTCTCTTGATTTCGAAAAACCCTTGTATGCTCACTCTATATATATTGTAACTCATCAACCCTAATAAAGATTAGCAGTTTGAGTCTCTCTAATCTCTTAGACACTATGGTTTTACTCTTAGACCCTAAACGGCTCTATCTATCTCCTAATCTTTCACAACTTCTCTTAATCACTACTTCCTAAACACTCTCTTTTATTCTGATTACTCTAAGGATCTCTTAATCTCATATGGTATCAGAGCCAGGTTCATTTGAATCTGGGGTTGATCTTTAGAGAGTTACAAGCTAAACGTCTTTGAAGCTACACGCGAGTAGTCTTGAAGGGTTTGAAGCTTGTGGCCGTTCTAGTTGAAGCTGTGCTAACGTTCTGTTGGTTTGCGTGATTCTAGACTCTCAAGTTGGTGGTGTACGAGATCCAAGATTCAAGTTTTCAAGCAGTCAAGCAAAGATGGAACATGGGATGAACATGAGGATGAAGGTAGCGGTTACTTTCAAAGGTAGCAACTACCTTTTGTGGTCTCGGATGGTGAAGACTGCGGTGGGAAGTATGGTTTGTGGGGGCACATCAAACAGGGGAGGCTCCGAAACTCATTACTCAGGGAGGAGATCAAGAAGAGGTCTCTATGAAGCGGCTGTGGAGAAATGGCAACAAGAAGACATGCTGGTGATGACGGTTCTACACGCATCCTTGGACCCCAGCTATCTTGGATGCCTACAGCTACTGTGAATCAGCCAAGGAGCTGTGGGACACGCTGAAGAAGGTGTATGGGAAACACTTCCAACCTCAGCCGTGTGTTTGAAGTGAAGCTAGCGATCAACGTTCTTGCACAAGAGGACATGGAGTTCCTAAGCACTTGGGGAGGTTCAGGTCCTTATGGTCCAGAGCTGGAGATGCTGAGGCCGAGCACAACTGATCCAGATCAGCTGAATGAGAGGCGCGAGCAAGACAAGGTCTTTGGGCTGCTTCTCACACTGAACCCGGCCTACACCCAGCTCATCCAGCACATGTTAAGGTCAGACAAGCTTCCGGACCTTGAGGAGGTGTGTGCACAAATCCAAAGGGAGCAGGGATCCATGGGTTTGTTTGGAGGAAAGGGGGAGCTCTCTCTTGCCAATCAAGAAGCTCATGAGGATTCAACCGAGGCTCCACAAGCAAACAAGGCATCTCACGGGAAGTACGAGGACAGGAAGTTCAATGGCAACTGTGATCATTGCAAGAAGCATGGTCATAAGAAGAGCCAATGCTGGATACTGCACCCACACCTCAAGCCGGCCAAGTTCATGAAGGAGCGTGAGGGAAGGGCAAATGTGACTGAAGGTTCAAGCGGAGCTGGCACAAGCAAGATCAGTGAAGTGGATGGGCTTGGAGGCAATGATGGGAATGGGAAGTCTCTGGTGGCTTACACAGGCGCCTCAAGCTCCCGCAGCAATGATGACTACATCAAGAGATCAGACCTTGATGCCCTCTTCAAAATGCTAAAGGAAAACGGTAACACTTACGGTTATTCCTTTGGAGCTTCTATGATTGCATATAAGGATGATCACTTGATTAGAGAACTAGTAGAACGGTTAGAAGCTAGGAATGAGTATAGACATGCTCACATTGCTAGAACTGATAAGATGCATCCATCACTTAGTAATCTATGCCATAATGCTAAACGAGTAGGTAAACCATTGATTGTTGATTCTGGTGCATCACATCATATGATAAGTGATGAAAACTTGATTAAGGATATAGAACCTACACATGGGCATGTGATGATAGCAAATGGGGATAAGATACCCATTAGAGGAATAGGAAAGCTTAAGCTGTTTAACAAAAGAATCTAGAGCTTTTTACATGCCTGAATTCACATCAAACCTATTATCAGTGAAGAAATGTACTAATGATTTACAATGCAATGTTATCTTTAGTCCTAATGATGTGAAGTTTCAGGATATTGAGAGCAGCAGATTGATTGGGAAAGGGGTGACTAAGGGAGATCTCTATATGCTTGAAGAACTCACTTCTGTTCCTGATTATATTTGCTCGTTTACTTCTGCTTCTTTGTTGAATAAAAATGCATTGTGGCATGCTAGAGTAGGACACCCTCATGTTAAAGCTTTGAACTTAATGGTACCAGGTGTTTGTGTTTGAGAATAAAGATTGTGAAGCTTGCATGTTAGGCAAGCATTGTAGAACTGTGTTTCAAAAGTCTACTACCGTTTATGATAATTGCTTTGATCTAATTCATTCAGATGTATGGACTGCCCCTTGCTTATCTAGAGATAGTTATAAGTATTTTGTCACATTCATTGATGAAAAATCCAAATACACCTGGTTAACCTTAATTCAGACCAAAGATAGGGTACTTGATGCATTTAGGAACTTTCAAATGTATGTAACTAACCATTATCATGCTAAGATTAAAATTTTGAGATCAGATAATGGAGGAGAGTACACGAGTCATGCATTCAAGCAACACCTATCACAACATGGGATCCTACATCAAACAAGCTGTCCTTATACTCCACAGCAAAATGGAGTGGCTGAGAGGAAGAATAGGCATCTCATGGAAGTGGCAAGGTCACTTATGTTTCAGAGTAATGTTCCAAAGAGATTTTGGAGTGATGCGGTTGCCACTGCTTGTTACCTGATAAACAGAACTCCAACCAAAGTTCTGAATGAGAAGGCTCCATTTGAAGTTCTGAACAGGTACAAGCCAGCTCTTGATTACTTGCGAGTCTTTGGATGCCTATGCTTTGTCCTCAAACCAGGAGAGATGATCAACAAGCTAGAAGCAAGAAGCACTAAGGCTGTGTTCATAGGATACTCAGCTACACAGAAAGGATACAAATGCTATGATCCTATAGCAAGGAGAGTTCTTGTATCTAGAGATGTGAAGTTCTTGGAAGATAGAGGATACTATGAAGAAAAGAATCAAGAAGACCTGAAGGACTTAACATCAGACAAGGCCACCACCTTGCGGATCATTCTTGAAGGTCTTGGAATCAGTACATCCCAGGATCCGAGGAATCACGCAACTACACCTCCTGAAGTTGGTTCACCATCCCACCTTGATCATGAGGGAGGAGAGGAGCATGAGGAGCCTATGCAAGAGGCCAACCAAGATGAAGGAGGAGTAGAGAATGAAGGAGAAGAGAGCATAGGCTCGGATGGTCATGGACATGATCATGGTGTGACACAAACACCTTCTCAAGATGAAGTGGTAGAAGAACAACAGGAAGAAGAACCGGTTGTGCAGCCACTAAGAAGGAGTACAAGGATAAGGAAGGATCCTTCCAGTTGGGTAAACACGAGAGTGTACTACAATGCCCAAGCTGTGGAGCATCCTTCTCAAGCCGTGTGCTCCTTTGCTCAATATCCAGAAGCACATTGCGCTTTCATGGTAAACTTGGATGAGAATCACATCCCAAGAAGCTATGAAGAAGCAATGAAAGATAAAGAATGGAAGGAATCAGTTGGAGATGAGGCAGGAGCGATGATCAAGAATGATACATGGTATGAGAGTGAGTTACCAAAAGGGAAGAAGGCTGTGACTAGTAGATGGATATTCACAATCAAGTACAAAGCGGATGGAAAGGTTGAGAGGAAGAAGTCAAGGCTAGTTGCAAGAGGTTTCACTCAAACTTATGGAGAAGATTACATAGAAACCTTTGCACCAGTAGCTAAACTCCACACAATCCGGATTGTACTAAGCTTGGCTGTGAATCTTGGATGGGGGTTATGGCAAATGGATGTGAAGAATGCGTTTCTACAAGGTGAACTTGAGGATGAAGTGTATATGCATCCACCTCCAGGCCTTGAACACTTAGTGAAGAGTGGAAATGTGTTGAGACTGAAGAAGCCATCTATGGACTGAAGCAATCACCAAGAGCTTGGTACAACAAGTTGAGCACTACTCTGAATGGCCGAGGCTTCAAGAAGTCTGAACTAGATCACACCCTCTTCACACTCACGACTCCCTCAGGTATGATTGCACTCCTTGTGTATGTTGATGATATCATTATCACAGGGAGTGATAAGGAAGGTATCATAGCAACCAAGGAGTTTCTTAAATCCATGTTTGAGATTAAAGACTTGGGAGAAATGAAATACTTCCTTGGAATTGAGATATGTAGATCCAAGGAAGGTTTGTTCATGTCCCAAAGGAAGTATACACTTGATCTTTTGAAAGGTGCAGGTGCTTATGGAGGCAAGACAGCAAGGATGCCTATGGAGGATGGCTACAAAGTCCCACGAGAGGGGGAGATTGAAGACAGCAAACCTTATCAGGATCCTAAACTCTATAGAAAACTAGTTGGCAAATTGATTTATCTTACTATAACTAGACCTGACATTTGTTTGCTGTGAATCAGGTGAGTCAACACATGCAAGTGCCTAAGGAACATCACTGGCGCATGGTGGAGAGGATCTTGATGTATCTCAACGGCTCACCTGATCAAGGAGTATGGATGGGCTGCAATGGAAGCACTGAAGTGGTGGGATACTGTGATGCGGATTGGGCTGGTGATAGAGCAGACAGGAGATCAACCACAGGCTATTGCACATTCATTGGAGGCAACTTGGTGACTTGGAAGAGCAAGAAGCAGAAGGTAGTGTCATGTTCAAGTGCAGAAGCCGAGTATAGAGCCATGCTGAAGCTCACCAACGAGTTGGTATGGATCAAAGGCATCTTGAAGCACTTGGAGATTGATCAAGCAACTCCAATGACAATGCATTGTGACAATCAAGCTGCCATCCACATTGCATCCAACTCGGTGTTTCATGAGAGGACCAAGCACATTGAAGTTGATTGTCACAAGGTGAGGCAGATGATTGTGCTAGGGGTGATCTTGCCATGTTACACAAGGAGTGAAGATCAGCTAGCGGATGTGTTCACCAAGGCTGCAAGACAGAAGACATGGAGTCCATTCACATCAGGTTGGGCCTCATTGATCTTGGGAAGAGAAGGAGCTAATCCCCTTAGCTGCAAGGTCTTTACTCTTTTTCCCTCATCAAAGTTTTATCCCATTGGGTTTTCTTTGGTGAGGTTTTTAATGAGGAAGATCTTGTGGCTGTCCAAGCTTAGACTTATACAAAGCTAAGCTTGAGGGGGAGTGTTGAGTTGAGCTGAATATATGTATGAAGAGCTAAGGAGTTGAAGAGGAAAGGAGATGAGGAAGCTTAAGGGAGTTTAGGGAGAGCATGGTACGGACGTCCGTACAAGGCCGTACAAGCCGTACAGTCCGTACCATCCAGCATCGACCAAGACTTACCTTGCATCAGCCAAGTAACACGGTAACTAAGGTAAAGGGAAGGAACTTACCTTGAGGCATCAGACCGTTTAGGGATAAGGTAGAGCGCGACTTGACAGGCTGGAACAGCTGGAAAGGCAAGAGCATCTCGGTCCAAGATGCCAGATACTCCGCGCATGTGGAGAAGCTAATTGGCTAGTCCAAATGAGCTTATCCTCTCCTGATTGACCTCACATGCTTTAGTCTTCTCTTGATTTCGAAAACCCTTGTATGCTCACTCTATATATATTGTAACTCATCAACCCTAATAAAGATTAAGCAGTTTGAGTCTCTCTAATCTCTTAGACACTATGGTTTACTCTTAGACACTAAACGGCTCTATCTAGTCTCCTAATCTTTCACAAACTTCTCTTAATCACTTCCTAAACACTCTCTTTATTCTGATTACTCTAAGGATCTCTTAATCTCATAAGGTTAGCTCTGGCTTCTCGATCCTTGTTGAACTTGGCCGGCTGGAGATGGGGATGAAGGATCCAGCACTGGCTCCTCTTGTGTCCCGGCTTCTTGCAGTGATCACAGTTGCCTCCAAACCTCCTCTCATCACCATACTTCCTCTCATCAGTCTTGTATGCTGCACGGTTAGCTTGCGCTCCTTCCTCAGCCTTGTTGGCTAGAGCTAAGTCTCCCTTGCTTCCGAAGAGACCAAGAGACCCTTCCTCCTTCTGGAGCTGCGCACACACTTCCTCCATGGATGGAAGACTTGGCATCCTCAACATGTGTTTGATCACATCATTGAACGGAGGATCCAAAGTCAACAGCAATCCAAACACCTGATCCTGCTCCCTCCTCTCCATGAGTAGCTCTTGATCAGCCGTGCTTGGCCTCAATGATTCAAGCTCAGACCACAAGGATCTATACTTGCCCAAATGCTTGGTGAACTCCTCTCCATCTTGTACCAGTGTGTTGATAGCTTTCTTGATCTCATACACACGGTTCAGATTGGTAACGTTCCCAAAAGTCTTTTGGAGTACCTCCCACAGGTGTTTTGGAGTTTCACAGTAGCTGTAGGCTTCCAAGAGCTGTTCTTCAAGAGATCCTTGCAGCACAGATAGCACCATCAAGTCATCTTGAATCCACTTCTTTCCATCAGCAACCGCGAGCTCTCTTCCACCTTCTTCCTCACTGGCCACTGGTGCTGGAGCTTCATCTGTGATGTGACCCCATAACCCTAGCCTCCCAATGGCTGTCTTCACAAGCCTAGACCACAACAGGTAGTTTCCCCCACCCTTGAGTGAAATCGGAACCGTAATCACCTTGTTTCCTCCCATCTTGATTTGCTTGGACTTGGTTTAGAATCTCACAAGAAAGAACTTTTATCTGAAGCTGAAGAACACACGATCTCAATACCACAGCCAACCTGGCTCTGATACCATATGTCTTTAGAGAATATGAAAGGTATTGAGAAGACTAAGAGAGATTCAAGAGAGATTAGAGTGTTTAAGAGAAAGTGTATGAGATTATCATGATGAACTAGAGAGAGAGAGACTCATAAACTCGTGTTCATATTAATCAAGGCAGAGTTTACAATATATAGCAAAGGAAAGACTAGGGTTTCAGCATAAGAGATAAGGCAAAGCATGTGTAGTCAAAGCTAAAGGGAGCGGATGGTTTGAACTAGCCAATGGAGTGCTTCACACACTTTCAGCATATTCCAAGATGCTGATTACTTTACAGCTATGCCAGCCTGTCTTCTCCGCGTCTCCTTTCTTCCCTTCAACGGTCATAAGCCTCCTTAACACTCAAGGTAACTCTCCAAAGTAACTTGGGTAAGGATGGTAAGTTTTGGTTGATGATGGGTCGACCCTAGAATGTACGGCCTGTACGGCCAGTACGGTCAGTACGGATTGTACGGACTGGTCGACCTCATACCTCATCCTTTCCTTAACACATCCTTCTCATAATACTTCCTTATACCCCATCACTTCCCTTGCTTATACTCAACTCATTTCAACACTTAGGGCACAATGTGTACGGCCAGGAAGTCCGTACAGCATGGTCTGGTCATGACTTGGGTCACAAGGCATGGAGAAACTCATTTGGACCTTATACATGAAGAAGGGATCAAAATGGCATCTTGGATGGCCTTGGAAAGGATCAGGCGAGATGCTGTCCGTGTATGGATAAGGTCTTCACTCCTATTGGCTTATTCAGTCCACAAGACAGCTCATGACAGCCTGTGTAAAGACCAGGAACGCCCAAGCTTCCTATTGGCCAAGCATGTGAAGCTTATGGTCCATAGAATTCAAAATAAGGCTCCTCCTTGTTTGACTTCACATGTGTGATGTATCTGACTGTAAACCCTAGTAGAAAACAGTCTGTCCTATTTAAATAAGAGGCAGAGACAATTTGTAAGCTCTAAGTGAGTAAGGGGGTTTCCCTTCTCCTTCTCTAATCTTCAGTCTCTTATTCTCTCAGTTTCTCTCTAGTCTCTTAAGTCTCTTAATCTCTGTTCTTAAGTCTCACATACTCATAAACACTCTCACTAATCCTTTCCTATATATCACCTAGAACAAGCTCTAATCATTCTTCATTGAAGCTTATACACACACACATACTACCAGAGTAGAGATCTCTTTAAAAATCATATGGTATCAGAGCCAGGTTCATCAGAACCTGAGCTGTAGCTTCCGCACAACACAAGCTCTACCCTCAGCTCAAATCCAACCCTTGAAGACATTCCCATCCGAGTTCAGTTTCTCCATGAGAAGAAGACTGAAGGGCGTGTCTCTTATCCTTTCTCCTGTCTATCCTGATGGAGAGACTCATTGGAAGCAGAAGTGTATGGAGAGGACTCACGAACCTCATCCAAGGCGCCTCCTCCAAGAGCTTTCTTCACCCGGTTCATCATGAAAGCTGTCAAGATGATGGCGCCTAGAAGACTTGAAGAAAGGAGGAGTCTTTGAGTTGGAGAAACAAGAAGGTGGCCATGAACTGAAGGAGTAGGAGGTGGGTGACTATCCAGACTCTCAGATTCAACAAAAGCCATGGCCAGTCCCCTTGGAGTTTTAAGGAACCAACCTGGTTCCTTGTGTAAGCGATTTTAAAACCCTCTTGATAATGAGCTTGTGTTGTTGACTGGTTGTATTGTGTGATGTGATTGAAAACCTGAGGACTGTTAAAGATTGATAAATTAAAATGTTTAGAATCTGTCCCAGGATACTTTAAGAGCTTTGTTTGGTGACTAAATGTGATTAATATGCTTAGCTTCGTTTCATAGTGATGCTTAGAGTGATTAAGTGAATCTGCTTGCATACATGGATTGAAACTGAATTTAAAGCTGTTGCATATAGTCTTGTGGCTGTCTTACATTGAAGCATTAGATTCATGTCTAAAGTGCTGAGTAAAGAAGCTTTTAAAAGTGCCTAAGTAACTTGTCTTGAATCTGTTAGGATCTTGCTTGTTCTTAGAGAGCTAGCTTGCAAAGAATAGAACTTGATAATGCCTTGTGTCTATCTGTTGCATTGCTTGTGAGATTGGGAATCAAACCTGATGATTAATCAAGGATTGATCCCAATACTCTTGTGTCTTATCCTTGCTGGAGTTTGAGTGGTGTTTCAGGTTCACAAGAAGTGTTCTCTGCTCACCACCTATCCAAGACAACAGGAAGACTTGAACCATTGTGTGGAGCAATGGGAAGATACTTGTGTGTAGAAGCTGGTTTAAGAAGCGCAGACCACAAGGTTGTTGAGCTCCTGGTTCAAGACATACAAGCGGAAGACCAACCATTGTGTGGAGCAATGGGAAGGTTCTTGTGTGTAGAAGCCGGTTTAAGAAGCGCAGGCCACGAGGTTGTTGAGCTCCTGGTTCAAGGCACACAAGAAGAAGAAGGTCACCACCTATGCCATGAGGAAGGCCGGTGATCTGAGGGTACTTGAAGCTTAAAGCAAAAGGATGGATCAGTGATTTAAGCGCAGCTGTTAGGGTGATGTGCTCCTGGTCTTGAAGTTCATTGAGGCTCATTTCAAGCTTGGATCTCCCCTATTCTCGGTCTCAAGCTTGCGGTGCTAGTATTCAAATGAGCAACCTGAAGAGCTAAAGTTCAAGACCTGTTTCCTCT
Organism: Brassica napus; assembly: GCF_020379485.1. Lineage (NCBI taxonomy): Eukaryota > Viridiplantae > Streptophyta > Magnoliopsida > Brassicales > Brassicaceae > Brassica > Brassica napus. The sequence continues at coordinate 38,735 of NW_026015007.1, forward strand.
TTATCATTACAATAGAATGATAAAATGAAGCCTGTTGCCAACATTCTGTGGGAAGTCCACAGCCTGCTCCAAAGAGGGTAGAGAGGATGTTGTGACAATGGAGAGATGACGTGTTGTTCTGTCCATGGTGGTTTAGTCACCATAGCCTACACATCAGATGAGTGTAGAGAGGACAGTCGACATACAAAGAAGAGCATCACCAGGAGGGTGAGGCAATTTAAACCAAGACCATCATGGAGTGATCCAGCCGAAGTAGAGGCAATTTAAATCAAGACCAGTGCAAGCCCATTGCAAGCTGATCATGGAGTGATCCAGCCGAAGTAGAGGGAAGAAGAAAGCTACTCAATAAGCTTCTGGTGTGAGATGCTTGGAGAGTGAGCATTGCAAGAGGGATGGGCACACCAAGGAAAGGTGTTGGATACTGAATCCAAGCATCAAACCTGCCAAGTTCAAGTGAACCGTGCCCATGGAGGTTCAAGAGATCAGCTCGGATCTCTTGTTTGTAAGCAAACCTCTTAACCCTTAATAAGAGCTTGTGTCTTTATTTATTGTGCTGTGAGTGGTGTCTAGAGTCCCAGAATCTCATGTTTTGTTTATTGCATTGTCTTGAGTGTTGTCATAGCTTGAATCATCATGAATGTGTTGTAGAATTGAGTAGAATGTCTCTGCTGCTTGCATCATGATTGATAAGTTCTTTTGCATACATAAGCATATCTCATACTGTCTAAGTTCAATCCTAGTGTTATCTGATGCTATTGCCTATGTTTAATCCATCAATGAAAGTCTTGCATCAATTAGAAATTGTCTAAGTTGCTTGCATCATTGGTTCTGATTGAAACTGTTGTGCAGAGCTTTAATATTACTCATGGATTGAACCCATTGCATTCATATAGCTAATGCTTTAAGATTGTGCATTCATGTAGTAATGCATTTAAAAATGAGCCTAAATTGCAAATGTCCTGATATAAGCTTTGCATTTAGAGAACTGTATAGAACTTGCATTGTCATTGTTAGAAATTGAAATCTGCTTGTCTCTATTAGATTTGGTGATTTAAAGAGTGATTAAGTCTAATCTGAGAATTAAAGAGATTGGAGATTAAGAACAAGAGAGAGACTTAAGAGAGAGAGACTCAAAACTCCATTAATTAATACTGATGAGGGTTTACAAGTATATAAAGAGAGAGCAACAAGGAATTTCGAAATGTATAAGCATGTGTAGTCAAAGGACAGGCTGGAACTCCTTTTGAATCACTTGGCTGTGCTTTCTCACATGCTTGCACTAGTAGAAAAGCATCCTCTCCTTTCCAGCATCATACAGGCTGTCAAAGTGCTCCCTTATCCTTCCTTATCCTCTTTGGTCGAGTTTACTCTCTTCCCTTCACTAAGTTACCTTCTCATGCCATCAGATAACTTCCCAAGTTGTTACTGTGGTTAAACTAAAGTTACCACAGTAAAACTCCAAAGTTACTGTCTACTCCAACTCTCTTCCTCTCTCAATATATCAACTCTTTATTCTCTCATCTCAACACTCCCCCTCAAGCTTGACCATGTGGAACAAGTCAAGCTTGGAAGGACCATGAGATCTCCCTCATTAAAACCTCATTAAAGAAAACCCATTGGGACAAAACCTTAATGAGGAAAAAGAGTAGAGATCACATGATCAGGAGAGTGTATAGACTAGCCCTTAGGCGAGAGATCAATGAGTCCTAACCTGATGTGTATGGACTCCATTGTCTTTTGCCTTGCTGCCTTTGTGAACACATCTGCTAACTGATCCTCACTCCGAGTATAACAAGGTAGAATCACCCCAAGAATCATCATCTGCCTCACCTTGTGACAATCAACCTCAATGTGCTTTGTTCTCTCATGGAACACAGAGTTAGATGCAATGTGGATAGCTGCTTGATTATCACAATGCATTGTCATTGGCGTTGCTTGAATAATCTCCAGATGCTTCAAAATCCCTTTTATCCACACTAGCTCATTTGTAAGCTTCAGCATTGCTCTATACTCGGCCTCAGCACTGGAACAAGACACTACCTTCTGCTTCTTACTCTTCCAAGTGACCAAGTTACCACCAATGAATGTACAATAGCCTGTGGTTGATCTTCTATCTGCTCGGTCCCCAGCCCAATCTGCATCACAGTAGCCTACAACCTCAGTACTCTTGTTACATCCCATCCATACTCCAAGACCAGTAGTTCCATTCAGATACATCAAGATCCTTTCCACCATCCGCCAGTGGTGCTCCTTAGGAACTTGCATGTGTTGACTGACTTGATTCACCGCAAAGCACACATCAGGTCTAGTAATGGTAAGATAAATCAACTTCCCCACTAGCTTCCTATACAGCTTAGGATCATGGAATGGCTTGCTATCCTCAATCTCCCCCTCACGTGGAACCTTGTAACCATCCTCCATTGGCATCTTGGCTGTCTTTCCTCCATAGGCATCTGCTCCCTTCAATAGATCAATCACATACTTCCTTTGAGACATAAACAATCCTTCCTTTGATCTGCATATCTCAATCCCAAGAAAATACTTCATTTCCCCCAAGTCTTTAATCTCAAAGCTTGCCTTGAGATACTCCTTTGTAGCCTTGATGCCTTCCTTATCACTGCCTGTGATGATGATATCATCCACATACACAAGCAATACCACAATACCAGATGAGGTGGTTAGGGTAAAGAGAGTGTGATCCAATTCTGACTTTCTGAACCCTCTCCCATTCAGTGTAGTACTCAACTTGTTGTACCACGCCCTTGGAGACTGCTTGAGACCATAGATAGCTTTCCTCAACCTCAACACATTACCCTTCTTTACTAGATGTTCAAGACCTGGTGGTGGATGCATGTATACTTCATCTTCCAACTCTCCTTGAAGGAATGCATTCTTCACATCCATTTGCCACAAATCCCACTCAAGATTCACAGCTAAAGATAATACAATCCTGATAGTATGAAGTTTAGCCACAGGAGCAAAGGTCTCAACATAGTCCTCACCATATGTCTGAGTAAATCCTCTTGCCACCAACCTAGACTTGCGCCTCTCTATTCTTCCATCAGGATGAAACTTGATTGTGAACACCCATTTACTAGTCACTGCCTTCTTCCCTTTAGGCAGCTCACTCTCATACCATGTTTCATTCTTAATCATGGCTCCGGACTCATCAGCAACTGAATCTCTCCACTCCTTTAAAGCCATAGCTTCTTCATATGTCCTTGGAATATAGCTCTCATCCAAGCTTACTGTGAAGGCTGTATGCTCGTCCGGAAACTCTGCAAAGGAACACATAGCTTGAGAAGGATGCTCCACAGCCTGGGCATTGTAGTACACTCTCGTGTTTACCCAGTTGGAAGCATCTCTCTTCACCCTTGTGCTCCTCCTTAGCTCCTGAACTTGTTCTTCTTGTGGCTCTTGCCCATCTTCACTTGATTGAGCACCACTCTCATTTGACCCATCTCCTTCACTAGACTGAGTACCACTCTCATCTGAGCCAGTAGACTCTCTTTGCCCATCTCCACTAGACTGAGCACCACTCTCTACTTCCTGTGTCACCTCTTGATTATGCTGGCCTGAATCTTGATTTTGCACTTGCTCATGAGATTCAGTTCCATTCCCCCTCTCATGATCAAGAGGAGTTGTTCTTTCAGCTTCACTAGTCGGATTGGAAGACTCTCTTCTTCCAGATTCCTGATCCTGGGATAACCCTATCCCTAGCTTCTCCAACAGCACCCTCAGTGTTGTTGCTCTATCAGATGGAGCTTGAGACAAATCCTTCAGATTTTCCCACTCCTTTTCTTCATAATACCCTTTTGATTCAATAAACTTCACTTCTCTAGATACCATCACTCTCCTTGCTTCAGGATCATAGCACTTGTATCCCTTCTGAGTGATAGAGTATCCAATGAACATAGCCTTAGTACTCTTTGCCTCCAGCTTGTTTCTCTGTTCTCCTGGAGTCATGACATAGCATACACACCCAAATACCGTAGGTGATCAATAAAAGGCTTGCTCTTATTCAGCACCTCAAATGGAGACAGATTCTTCAGTATCTTGGTTGGGACCCGGTTGATGAGATAGCAAGCAGTCTGTACAGCATCTCCCCAAAAACGTTTTGGGACATTTGCATGAAACATCATCGACCTAGCAACCTCCATCAAGTGCCTATTCTTCCTCTCAGCTACACCATTCTGCTGTGGTGTGTAGGGACAACTGGTCTGATGCACAATCCCATGCTTGGCTAGATGACTCTTGAAGGCATTGCTGATGTATTCACCTCCGTTGTCTGATCTCAGTACCTTCACAGTAGCATTGTATTGATTAGATACATATGCTTGGAAGTTCATAAACGCTTCTAGCACCTTATCTTTAGATGGAAGCAATGTGAGCCATGTATACTTAGACTTCTCATCAATGAATGTCACAAAGTATTTATGGCTGTCTCTAGACATGCATGGAGCGGTCCACACATCCGAGTGAACTAGATCAAAGCAATGCTCATAAGTAGTCTTAGATGTTGGGAAAACAGTCCTACAATGCTTTCCTAATATGCATGCTTCACAATCCAAGTGATTGAATGACATATTAGGGATTATCAATTCAATGGCACGAGCATGAGGATGTCCTAATCTAGCATGCCAAGTAATACTATCAATCTTCTCAGCAGTACTACTCAAGCAAATAGAATCAAAGGGATTAGAGGTCTTAGCCAAGTCGAGGTGGTATAGCTGATTCTTGCTGTCTCCTCTGCCAATGACTCTCCCAGTCTTCAAATCTTGAAACTCAACTTCATCAGGTCTGAATACTACTTGACAATCAAGATCAATGGTAGCTTTCTTCACAGATAATAGATTTGAAGTGAACTGAGGCATGTAGAAGGCAGCCGTGTCCTTCTCAAACAGTTTGAGCTTTCCCACTCCTTCTATTGGGATCATAGCACCATTAGCTATCCTAACACTCCCTGTTGCAGCCTTGATCTCACTTATAAGCCTCCTATCACTGATCATATGATGACTTGCTCCAGAATCAATCACCATGGGTTTAGAAGCTCCGGATTGTATAGCATGCTTCTTGCTTGCTGCTAAGGCTTGTACATGTTCCATGAACACTCTCCATTCCTTCCTGGTGATGCGATCATCAGCTCCACTCCCTTTCTCCTGCTCTCTTAACACCCCACTGTCTTCTACTGATTCCCCCATGTAGGCTGAGTAAGAACACTCTCCCACAACTCTCTTTCTACCCTTTCCTATGTTGATAGAAGCTTTGGATAGCATTCTGCACCTTCTCTTCTTCCGGAAGCCCTCACTCCTACTCCCGGTTAGCCTCCATGAGCCCTCACTCCTACTCATGGTTAGCTTCTGGAAGCTCTCACTCCTACTCCCAGTTGGCTTCCATGAGCTCTCACTCCTACTCATGGTTAGCCTCTCATCATCTCTCATTATCTCATACGCCCTTCTTATAAGCCCACAAATCTCTTCCATTTCCGGAAGCTGTTCCCCTCTTAGAACCATCTCTACCAGCCACCCATATGATGACTCCATGCTCGCCAAGAGCTTCAAGACCGTCTCTTGCTCTTGTGTAGTATCCCCATCCACATGGGATCTCAACCCTTGTAGTTCAACCCACAAATGTTGTAGCTTCCTCACATGGTTATTGAACTCTTCTCTTCCTGGTTTACCTCCACTAATCACCTTCTTGACTTCATACACTCTCCTAAGACTGATCTTGTTCTCATAAACATCTTCAATCTTCTCAAGCAGTGTACTTTCTTCAAGACTAAAGCAATTTCCTCTTGTTTCTCTTGCTGTCTGATCTTTCTCAGCAGCTTTACCCTTCAAAGACTCTTCCTTCTCATGGTTTCTCCAAACTCCACACCTCTTCAGAGTCGTTTTCATTTGTGAGAACCACCCCCACTCATTCCCTCTCTCTTCCTTCTCTTCACGCCTTGCTGAACCACAAGCTAGACCCATCTTCTGACCTTGTCAAACACCTAAAGGGACTCCCTTGAGGCTGACTCTCCAAAAGAAACACCAACAGACACAAACTTCACTTTTAAAGGATCTAGCTCTCAAAAACTCTCAAGAACTCTCAAGAACACTCAAGAACACTCAAGAACATTTAGAAAAACGAAATCACTCTCTCCTTTTAAAGTAACCTGGCTCTGATACCATATTAGATTTGGTGATTTAAAGAGTGATTAAGTCTAATCTGAGAATTAAAGAGATTGGAGATTAAGAACAAGAGAGAGACTTAAGAGAGAGAGACTCAAAACTCCATTAATTAATACTGATGAGGGTTTACAAGTATATAAAGAGAGAGCAACAAGGAATTTCGAAATGTATAAGCATGTGTAGTCAAAGGACAGGCTGGAACTCCTTTTGAATCACTTGGCTGTGCTTTCTCACATGCTTGCACTAGTAGAAAAGCATCCTCTCCTTTCCAGCATCATACAGGCTATCAAAGTGCTCCCTTATCCTTCCTTATCCTCTTTGGTCGAGTTTACTCTCTTCCCTTCACTAAGTTACCTTCTCATGCCATCAGATAACTTCCCAAGTTGTTACTGTGGTTAAACTAAAGTTACCACAGTAAAACTCCAAAGTTACTGTCTACTCCAACTCTCTTCCTCTCTCAATATATCAACTCTTTATTCTCTCATCTCAACAGTCTCGACTCAATCCAGTTCTGATTGTTGCTATGCCATAGTTAAATCCATCAGTGATGTCTTATAAGCATTTAGAAGTATGTCTAAGCTACTTGAATCATTGGCCTTGATAAAACTAGTGAGCATAAGCATGAATTGAGTCACTCTTGTCGCCTTAATTGCAGAAGTATCATTTAGACTTGTGTTCCATTTTGGATTGAATCTGTTTCATTCATATAGTTAGTGTAACCTAATGCATTCATCTATTGTTGCATTTAAAAAAAAAAAAAAAAAAACTGAATTGATTGTCTAGCTTGTTTCAAGTATCATATATTATTGTGGCATTGGTGATCAAACAGGATGGATGATCTTGGTTTGATCCCAATGGGATGATCTGATCTTGCATTGAGTTTTGGTGATGTTAGGTATTAGATTTTAGAGAATCAGATTGGGGTGTGTTAAGAACAGCCATAAAGGCAAGATTAGAGCTTGATAGGATGAAGAAGAGGTCTGATGAAACTAGTGTAAGCTCAGATCAGAAACAAGAGAATAAGAGAGATTAGGAGTTTAAGTGTATAAGAAAGTGAAAGATTAAGGGATTCTGATCCAAGAACACTTTGTATTATGAAGGAGGAAGGGAAATCCCCCTCTCTCTCTTAGAGAGTTACAATCTGTCACAAACAGCTTATTTATAAGCTTTACAAGTTTTTAAAACCAGAAACCTAAATCTAATGGTTCCTAATGACTCTTGAAGGATGGATGGCTGAGATGAGGAGTTGGATCAGTCCCAATCTGCGTGATACATCTTGATTGGTGGAGAGAGAGCTGGCGCCTGATTGGATGAGGAGGCTTGGCTCTGATTGGTGCTTCTAAGGCTCCTCTGAATCTTTCCTTGTATCTGTCCAGATACATAGTCAAGGCTGGTCTTTCCTTTACAGCAACAGCCAGCCTGTCTTGGACCAAAGTAGCCAATCACCACCAAGAGAGCTCCCATTGGTCGCTTGCTTCCATGCTATCCACAAGGCATCTTCTCTTGATGCTCTTTTGATTCCACACGACCAGATCATGCTTATCAGCCCTAAGTATGCACAAAGCCTCCAGGAGACGTTCTGATCACGCCCTAACTTTGCACAACTTGGCCCGGACTTTGCACAATCCCAAAACACCTCAAATGGTCGAGTTGTGCACTCTCGGGTTGTCCCGGTCCGTACAGGTCCGTACAGGACCGTACCAATCCGTACGGCCTCGCCCTAACCTTGCACACTCGCCCATTTGCTCCCAAACACACTTCTAAGTCCCTCCTGGACTTGGCCCTATCTTTGCACAGCTATATGAGCACTTCTAGACACCTTTAGACACTCCCAAAGCCTTGACATTCAATCTCCGGATGTCTTGCCCTATTCTTGCTCAAGACTCAATCTCAACTCAACACTTCACCACTCCATTTCTTTTCTTCAAGTTAACACTCCCCCTCAAGCTTGACTATAGAAGATCCTTAGTCAAGCTTGGAACCTTGAAGAACTCCCTCATTAAAAACCTCACCAAGGAAAATCCTTTGGGACAAAACCTTGATGAGGGAAAAAGAGTAGAGCCTCCAAGGCCTAGGGATTGGCCAGTGAGTCTTTGTGCCTTACCAACAATGTAAGGGACACAAAGACTCTGGATCATGGCCTCACACCTTCTTCTCATCACTAACACCTCTCGGACCTCTTCTTGGAACCAGCTTGTGTCTTCCCTTCTTACATGGCTTCTCACCATCTCCATTAGGTCAGATCACACGCCTAGCTTCTTCATTGAGTATCCAACAAGGTACCTGATACAACATCCCACAAGTGTATCAGTTCTCAAGAGATAAACCTATCATGTATATATTTAAAGAGTTAAGATCAGGTTTACTCCCTTGTTTAGATGGTGAGGAGTGGCTGCTCTGAACCGCCACTTGAATCCTCACTTGCTGAGCTTAACAGCTCCTCCTCTTATCACATAAGCTCACTAACACTCCCCCTCAAGCTTGAGACCGAGTAAAGGTCCAAGCTTGAAGGTGAGCGCATACTAAGCTCCATGATCAACCTTGTGGGAACACCTCCATCTTCTTCAGACTTGATGCTTACTGCCCCACTTAACCACCATTGCACTGAGGAGATACCTCAGCTTACTCTCCAATCACTTCTCACCAGAAGCTCATTGAGTAGCTTTCTTCTTCCCTCACTCTCGGCTGTATCTACACATGATCAGCTTGCAATGGCCTTGAGGAACCAGGTCATTGAGCTTAGAGGATCTTCTGGTAGCTCACTTGAATCCCCACCTCAAGCTTGACTTAGTATAGGTGCAAGCTTGAAGTGAGCCTCAATGAGACTTCAAACCGGGAGCGCATCACTACCTACAGCTGCGCTTAACCCAACCGATCTGCCATTGCCTTCAGCTCCAATGCCTTCAGGTCATCAGTCTCCCCAAGACTTAGGTGATGACCTTTTCTTGTGTGTCTACATGAACCAGGAGCACATCACTATCACCAGCTGCGCTATCTCAACCGGCCATACACACAAGCACCAACTCTCCATTACTTCACAATGGATCAAGTCTTCTTCTCTGTCATGGATTGATGATGAACTAAGGCTTCTTCTTGTAACCTGAAACATCATTCAAACTCCAGACAAGATAAGACACAAGCATTGGGACCAAAGCTTGATTGACAATCAAGTTTGATCTCCAATGTCACAAGCTATGCAATAGACAGAAACAATTCATGACAAAGTTCTTATCTATGCAAGTTAACCATTCTCTAAACACTAAGCATGATCTTGTTGAAGCTTACATGATCCAAGAGAGCTTGGTGGTTATTCTAGAAGAGGAAGCAACCTGTTGAGAAGTATGATGAAGGATGAAGAAGCAATATCCAAGGCGGCTTCAAGTGTTGAGGTGATTGGAGAGTGGCTGAAGCATCCTCATGTAGCTCAAGCAACAAGGTGGCGACTCTATAAGAAGAAGAAGCAGCCAAGACTCAGTAAGAGAAGTTGTATCTCCAAGAAGAGGCTGATCTGGTGTGTCCGAGCACTTCAACCTAACAAGAGGTTAGGTGAAAGGGGGAGAGACCAAGATTAGGCAGTAAGGAGAGTACAAGGCGTGGGATGATTGTAGAGGCCATGATCCAGAGTCTTTGTGTCCCTTACATTGTTGGTAAGGCACAAAGACTCACTGGCCAATCCCTAGGCCTTGGAGACTTTACTCTTTTTCCCTCATCAAGGTTTTGTCCCAAAGGGTTTTCCTTGGTGAGGTTTTTAATGAGGAAGTTCTTCAAGGTTCCAAGCTTGACTTAGGATCAGCTAGATTCAAGCTTGAGGGGGAGTGTTAACTTGAAGAGAAGAAGTGGAGAAGCAAAAGTGATGAGTTGAGTTGGTGCTTGTGCAAAGACATGGCAAGATCTTCAGAGATTGTATGTTAAGGCTTTGGGAGAGTCTTAAGGCTTCAGAAGTGGTCTGATGAGTGTGCAAAGATAGGGTTAAGTCCAGGAGGGACTTAGACACCATTTAGAGAAGATTTGGGTCAGACAGTAACTCCAAAGTTACCATAGTAACTTTGGAGAGTTACCACAGTAAGATTGGAGAAGTTTGGGCAAGTTGGTGTAAAAGTGAATAGTGAATCACTAGTCACTATTCAGGTTAACTATTCACTATTCAGGATGTGAAGAGTGCATAGTATATGGATAAGGCACCAAGGTTTGAATCTAGTCAAAGGGAATCAAGAAGATGCTGTGTGGAGCTGATTGGTTACTTTGGGGTATGGACAGGCTGGCTGGAGCTGTAAAGAGGAAGGCAGCCACGACCATGCACCTAGACTGATCTGTGGACAGATACAAAGGAGCCTAAGAAGAACCAATCAAAGCTCAGCCTTGGTTTGAATTAAAGTGAGCCAGCTTAGCTTATCCAATCAGCACACATCACTCAGATTACAACAAGACCAACTCATCCTCACCATCCATTCCTCTTAAGTTATTTCTATCCATTAGATATAGGTTTATGAGTTTGCAAGAGTGTAAAACCTATATAAAGAGCCTCATGGGCGTGTGTAACTCTCTTAAGAGAGTATGGGGGATTTCCCCAACTCCTTCATAAATATAAAAGTGTGTTCTTGATCAGATTCCCTTAATCTACCCCTTTCTTAGTCTCTAATCTCTTAATCTCTCTAAGTCTCTTTGTTTCTGATTCAAGTTCATACTAGTTTCATCAGACCTCTTATTCAACTAGTTCAAGACCTTATTCTTTGCCTCTAATGGCTTCTCATACACATACACAGCCAGAGCTCTCAAATCTCATATGGTATCAGAGCCAGGTTCATCAGAACCTGAGCTGAGCTTCCGCAAATCCACAGCTCTCATCTCAGCTCAAACCAAACCCTTGAAGTCATATCCATCCGAGTTCAGCTCTTGAAGAAGAAGAGACTTGAAGCCATGGAGTGTTATCCTGTCCCTCAAGCCGTTGCTGTCTGTACCTGATGGAGAGAGTCTCATTGGAAGCAAAGGAGGATGGAGAGGCGTCATGAACCTCAAGCCAAAACTCCTTGTCCAAGAGCTTGTTACATCCTGCTACAAGAAAGATGAAGTGAAGAGAAGCAGGCTTGATAGTATGGAGCAAGGAGGGGTCTTTGGGTGTGAGAAACAAGAAGGAGGCCATGGACTAAAGGAGAAGGAGTTGGGTGACGACCTAGACTCTTGAATCCAACCATATCATGGCCAGATTGCCTTTGGAGGCTTAAGGAACCAACCTGGTTCCTTGTGTAAGCGATTCTTTAAAACCTTCTTGATAATGAGCTTGTGTTGTGTTATTGCCTGGTTAGTGTGATGTGTATTGATTGAAAAACCCTGAGGATAATGTGTGATTGCTAAATATAATTAGTTGAATCTGTCCCAGGATGCTTTAAAGGCTTGTTTAGTGTTTAAAGAGTAAAATGCTTGCTCCTGTTAAGTAATGAGTTTGCTAAATGTGAAATGATATTGTTTGAAGCTCATGAACTGAAAACAGATTGAAAGTAATGCATTGTCTGATGATAAGTGATGATAGTAATGCTTAGCCTAAGTTATAAATGAATGTGTGATGGATTGTATTGTTGCATTCATGAATTAAAACTGATTAAGGTTAGTGCATACTGTCAAATGGCTGTCTTACATTGAAGCATTAGATTCATGTCTAAATGCTGAGTAAAGAAGCTTTAAAAATTGCCTAAGTAGCTTGTATTGAATCTGTTAGGATCATGCTAGTGCTTAGAGAGTTTGCTTGCAAAGATTGGAACTTGAAAATGTCTAGTTTAATCTGTTGCATTGCTTAAAGACATTGGTGTTCAAACTTGATGATGCATCAAGGGTTGACCCAATGCACTTGTGTCTTATCTTTGCTGGAGTTTGAGTGATGTTTCAGGTTCACAAGAGGTGTTCTTGGTTCACCATCCATCCGAGTTGAAAGAGGAAGACTTTGCCCATTGTGTGGAGCAATGGAGAGTTGAGAAAGAAGTGGTGATGCGCCACTGGTGTGAAGTCTCACTGAAGCTCACTTGCAAGCTTGGACCTATACTCAATCCAAGCTTGAGGAGGGGAGTTTAGTGAGCTTCCAAGCGATCCAAGAAGTCCATTGCTAGCATCTGAAGAAGGAGCCATCCGGGCTTAGGCTGTGGCGAGTCTATTCAAGAGAGTACTCAAACTAAGACAGAGTACTCTTGGCTGTGAGAAGATGAAGACTACTCTATCAAGGCGGCCTTTAGTGTGAGGTGATTGGAGAGATAGCTGAAGCTTCCACAAGCATTCCATAAAGATGGCAAGATCAGAAGAGAGGCTGCAATGGTGTGTGTGTGAGGATCATGAAGCAATCCATTCAAGCTTGTTCCTGTGAGAGTCTCAAGCTTGAGGGGGAGTGTTGAAGCTTACATGATCCAAGAGAGCTTGGTGGTTATTCTAGAAGAGGAAGCAACCTGTTGAGAAGTATGATGAAGGATGAAGAAGCAATATCCAAGGCGGCTTCAAGTGTTGAGGTGATTGGAGAGTGGCTGAAGCATCCTCATGTAGCTCAAGCAACAAGGTGGCGACTCTATAAAAAGAAGAAGCAGCCAAGACTCAGTAAGAGAAGTTGTATCTCCAAGAAGAGGCTGATCTGGTGTGTCCGAGCACTTCAACCTAACAAGAGGTTAGGTGAAAGGGGGAGAGACCAAGATTAGGCAGTAAGGAGAGTACAAGGCGTGGGATGATTGTAGAGGCCATGATCCAGAGTCTTTGTGTCCCTTACATTGTTGGTAAGGCACAAAGACTCACTGGCCAATCCCTAGGCCTTGGAGACTTTACTCTTTTTCCCTCATCAAGGTTTTGTCCCAAAGGGTTTTCCTTGGTGAGGTTTTTAATGAGGAAGTTCTTCAAGGTTCCAAGCTTGACTTAGGATCAGCTAGAGTCAAGCTTGAGGGGGAGTGTTAACTTGAAGAGAAGAAGTGGAGAAGCAAAAGTGATGAGTTGAGTTGGTGCTTGTGCAAAGACATGGCAAGATCTTCAGAGATTGTATGTTAAGGCTTTGGGAGAGTCTTAAGGCTTCAGAAGTGGTCTGATGAGTGTGCAAAGATAGGGTTAAGTCCAGGAGGGACTTAGACACCATTTAGAGAAGATTTGGGTCAGACAGTAACTCCAAAGTTACCACAGTAACTTTGGAGAGTTACCACAGTAAGATTGGAGAAGTTTGGGCAAGTTGGTGTAAAAGTGAATAGTGAATCACTAGTCACTATTCAGGTTAACTATTCACTATTCAGGATGTGAAGAGTGCATAGTATATGGATAAGGCACCAAGGTTTGAATCTAGTCAAAGGGAATCAAGAAGATGCTGTGTGGAGCTGATTGGTTACTTTGGGGTATGGACAGGCTGGCTGGAGCTGTAAAGAGGAAGGCAGCCACGACCATGCACCTAGACTGATCTGTGGACAGATACAAAGGAGCCTAAGAAGAACCAATCAAAGCTCAGCCTTGGTTTGAATTAAAGTGAGCCAGCTTAGCTTATCCAATCAGCACACATCACTCAGATTACAACAAGACCAACTCATCCTCACCATCCATTCCTCTTAAGTTATTTCTATCCATTAGATATAGGTTTATGAGTTTGCAAGAGTGTAAAACCTATATAAAGAGCCTCATGGGCGTGTGTAACTCTCTTAAGAGAGTATGGGGGATTTCCCCACTCCTTCATAAATATAAAAGTGTGTTCTTGATCAGATTCCCTTAATCTACCCCTTTCTTAGTCTCTAATCTCTTAATCTCTCTAAGTCTCTTTGTTTCTGATTCAAGTTCATACTAGTTTCATCAGACCTCTTATTCAACTAGTTCAAGACCTTATTCTTTGCCTCTAATGGCTTCTCATACACATACACAGCCAGAGCTCTCAAATCTCATAGATCTGATCAGGATTCAATACAAAGTATTTAGGCAATCAACCCTGCCTTAACCGCAACCATAGACATCCATCTATGTGCTCAACATAAGCCAGCAACAAGATGACAATATGCAGTGACCTTAATCAGTTTCTAGTTTATGTATGCAACAGGATCAGACAGTACATTCTATCATCCTAACACACATTTACTTTTAACTTTAGGCAAAGCAATATTAATCATCCACAACATCAGACAATGCAATACCTTTAAAATTGATTCAGATTAAGAGAGCTAATAGGATCAAGACTTCATCTAGTATCCTAACATAACTCATAACAGATTCAAGGCAAGCATTTTATCTCTCAACATCAAACAAGACTCTTTAAGCATCCTGGGACAGATTCTAAATCATTTTTAATTCATTTAGCAATCTTTAACACATCCTCAGGTTTTCAATCAATACACAACCTCACAATCTGTTCATATGCTCAAGCTTTTAACTAAAGGGAAAGAGATCCAGCTTACAGCCAAGGAACTTGTTTGTTCCTTGAATCTCCATGGTACATGGCAGTTTTTGAGCTGTTGGTGTCGACCCCAACACCTTCTTCTTCCATGAACCATCCTCTTGAACCCACCATGTCAAAGAGACCACCTTTCTTCATGAGAGTCACCATGAGACTCGCCTGGATCTGGTTTGTTGAAGAGGCTAGCTAGACCGCTTCATAACCTTTGCTTCCAAGGCCTTCTTTCTTCAAGGGTGGACATGAGAACGTGGAGAACAACCAGAGACAGCTACTGGACGCCATGTATGAGCCCACCTTCTTCTTGGAGAGGTTTTACAGCTGGCTGAACATGAAGCTTCTTCTTGGTTTGGAAATGACATGGGAGAAAGCTTTGAGCTTAGCGGAAGCTGGAACCAGATTCAGATGAACCTGGCTCTGATACCATATTAGATTTTAGAGAATCAGATTGGGGTGTGTTAAGAACAGCCATAAAGGCAAGATTAGAGCTTGATAGGATGAAGAAGAGGTCTGATGAAACTAGTGTAAGCTCAGATCAGAAACAAGAGAATAAGAGAGATTAGGAGTTTAAGTGTATAAGAAAGTGAAAGATTAAGGGATTCTGATCCAAGAACACTTTGTATTATGAAGGAGGAAGGGAAATCCCCCTCTCTCTCTTAGAGAGTTACAATATGTCACAAACAGCTTATTTATAAGCTTTACAAGTTTTTAAAACCAGAAACCTAAATCTAATGGTTCCTAATGACTCTTGAAGGATGGATGGCTGAGATGAGGAGTTGGATCAGTCCCAATCTGCGTGATACATCTTGATTGGTGGAGAGAGAGCTGGCGCCTGATTGGATGAGGAGGCTTGGCTCTGATTGGTGCTTCTAAGGCTCCTCTGAATCTTTCCTTGTATCTGTCCAGATACATAGTCAAGGCTGGTCTTTCCTTTACAGCAACAGCCAGCCTGTCTTGGACCAAAGTAGCCAATCACCACCAAGAGAGCTTTCATTGGTCGCTTGCTTCCATGCTATCCACAAGGCATCTTCTCTTGATGCTCTTTTGATTCCACACGACCAGATCATGCTTATCAGCCCTAAGTATGCACAAAGCCTCCAGGAGACGTTCTGATCACGCCCTAACTTTGCACAACTTGGCCCGGACTTTGCACAATCCCAAAACACCTCAAATGGTCGAGTTGTGCACTCTCGGGTTGTCCCGGTCCGTACAGGTCCGTACAGGACCGTACCAATCCGTACGGCCTCGCCCTAACCTTGCACACTCGCCCATTTGCTCCCAAACACACTTCTAAGTCCCTCCTGGACTTGGCCCTATCTTTGCACAGCTATATGAGCACTTCTAGACACCTTTAGACACTCCCAAAGCCTTGACATTCAATCTCCGGATGTCTTGCCCTATTCTTGCTCAAGACTCAATCTCAACTCAACACTTCACCACTCCATTTCTTTTCTTCAAGTTAACATTAGGTACACAAGGGAAGTGATACATGTAACTCGCCATCAACCAAGAATGTAGAGACAAAGGTCTTGTGCCATTGCATATCATCACTAGGACATGTTAGTCCATAATCTACAGGAAGTGTAGTGTGATTGAGTATGCAATGAGAGATAGCCATTGCATAATACCATTGGACATATCTAGTCCTTAGTCTACAGGAAGTGTAGCATGGGTCATTATGCAATGAGAGGTGTGTCTTGTGAGACTCTCTATGGTGATTCAAACACCCTAGTTCCTGGTTAAGGAAGAGAGTAAACTCACAAGAAGGAAGCTATCATAAAAGATGATAGTTATTAGACCATGGAGATGCATAGGATCATCACAAGCTTAGCTCCTTCTAGTTTCGGTTCTAAGCTTGAGGGGGAGTCTTAATGCATATGATCCATGGTCAGTAACAAGTCTTTTGCAAAAGCTTCTACAAGGATCATCAACCGGACCAAGTCAGTGGCGTGTCTAGGCAAGAGGCTGTTCAGAGCAGCCTTGGCGAGTAAGGAGGAAGGCTCTCCATCAATGCGGCTTCAATGAGAGGTGATTGAGGAGAAGCTGATGAATCCATTCTGCCTTTCCAAGAAGTTGATGATGCCAGGAAGATGGTGCATTGAGAAGAGTTTGGAAACTCACAAAAACACAAGGGAAGTTCCCTTAGATTTTTAAAACTCCTTTCAATCTTTTTCATTCATCTTATTCATTGCTTGTGCTTGAAAAGATACTTAAGATGATTATGATTGAATTGTGAGATTGTGTGCATCAAGTGTGATGCAGGATATTCATTTTCTTGTTTTTTGATAGGTACTGATGCACCTTTGGGATAATGTATCAGGTACCATTGCTTGAGCCTCACTAAAGATGTTCCTGGTCAGTTCCTAGCTTCTCTAAGATGGCTGAGAAGTCTGTTGAGAGGGGGAGATCCAAACCAGTTCTATGAAGAGGGCAAGCCGTGTGTGAAGTGTTGATCAGCCTCACTAGTGTTTTGAAGATGATCTGGTCGTGTCCTAGCTTCTCTAAGATGGCTGTGAAGTCAGTTGAGAGGGGGAGACTTCAAACCGGTTCCATGAAGAGGTGAAGCTGAAGTGTGAAGTGTGAAGTGTGCGCAAAGCTGTGAAGAGTTGCTGCACCTGTTAGGCCGTGATCCAGAGCTTCTTGTGTCCAACCACACTGGTTCTAAGGCACAAGAGCTCACTGGCCAATCCCTAGGCTTTGGAGAGCTCTACTCTTTTTCCCTTGCAAGGTTTTGTCCCAATGGGTTTTCCTTGTAAGGTTTTTAATGAGGGAGACTCTTCAGAGTTCCAAGCTTGGCTTAGGATCTCCTAAAGTCAAGCTTGAGGGGGAGTGTTGAACTGAAGAGAAGAATGGAGCTTGTACATATAGGGGCAAGCTCTTGAAGATCTTAAGAAGAGTTCTATGAAGCTTCAGAAGTGATGAGAAGCTGATACAAGATTGGGGCAATGTCCAAGAAGGGTTCTAATCAGACATGGGAGAACATTGGAGGAGTTTAGGCTGCAATGGTGAATGAGAAAGTTAGGGCGATCCGTACGGACGGCCGTACGGACTGTACGGACCGTACGGACCAGGGCGTCCCAAAACTTATCATCTCGACCATTTAAGCATAGTTGAGGAATGTGCAAGCTTAGGGCACAATGTGTACGGCCAGGAAGTCCGTACAGCATGGTCTGGTCATGACTTGGGTCACAAGGCATGGAGAAACTCATTTGGACCTTATACATGAAGAAGGGATCAAAATGGCATCTTGGATGGCCTTGGAAAGGATCAGGCGAGATGCTGTCCGTGTATGGATAAGGTCTTCACTCCTATTGGCTTATTCAGTCCACAAGACAGCTCATGACAGCCTGTGTAAAGACCAGGAACGCCCAAGCTTCCTATTGGCCAAGCATGTGAAGCTTATGGTCCATAGAATTCAAAATAAGGCTCCTCCTTGTTTGACTTCACATGTGTGATGTATCTGACTGTAAACCCTAGTAGAAAACAGTCTGTCCTATTTAAATAAGAGGCAGAGACAATTTGTAAGCTCTAAGTGAGTAAGGGGGTTTCCCTTCTCCTTCTCTAATCTTCAGTCTCTTATTCTCTCAGTTTCTCTCTAGTCTCTTAAGTCTCTTAATCTCTGTTCTTAAGTCTCACATACTCATAAACACTCTCACTAATCCTTTCCTATATATCACCTAGAACAAGCTCTAATCATTCTTCATTGAAGCTTATACACACACACATACTACCAGAGTAGAGATCTCTTTAAAAATCATACCTATGAGATTGATTCGACTTCCTGGTGATTCTCCACTACTTTATGTATCAAAATCAAGCTTCTTACCTCGCGATTCATCCTGGTTTGATTAGAATGACAAAGAAGCTGTCATATTCCCAAACAGGAAAACTGGGATCACCTGATTTAAAAGTGGGATAGCTTCTTCATCCTAACTCCTGTGAGATTTATTCGACTTCCTGGTGATTCTCCACTACTTTATGTATCAAAATCAAGCTTCTTACATCGCGATTCATCCTGGTTTGATTAGAATGACAAAGAAGCTGTCATATTCCCAAACAGGAAAACTGGGATCACCTGATTTGAAAGTGGGATAGCTTCTTTATCCTAACTCCTATGAGATTTATTCAGCTTCCTGGTGATTCTCCACTACTTTATGTATCAAAATCAAGCTTCTTACATCGCGATTCATCCTGGTTTGATTAGAATGACAAAGAAGCTGTCATATTCCCAAACAGGAAAACTGGGATCACCTGATTTGAAAGTGGGATAGCTTCTTCATCCTAACTCCTATGAGATTGATTCGACTTCCTGGTGATTCTCCACTACTTTATGTATCAAAATCAAGCTTCTTACATCGCGATTCATCCTGGTTTGATTAGAATGACAAAGAAGCTGTCATATTCCCAAACAGGAAAACTGGGATCACCTGATTTGAAAGTGGGATAGCTTCTTCATTAATACGTCCCTAGATTGCTTCTCTGGATAGTATGGGATAGATCCTTGCCAGAACGAATCAAAGACTCAAGTTCTACAAGGTTGTGGATCGATTGGTGACACAAGAGGCTGCGGAAAGGCTCCTTGATACTCTTAAGTGACTAGATTGGATATGACACACCGAGATAGACACTCTTGGGTTGCTGGATACTACACACCAACAAGAACACTCAACAACTCGCGAACAAGCAGTAGAGAGAACAAAGAAAAGGTTTATGATAAAAGATAATTGATTATTGATAAGGGGTTCAAAGTACACTTATATAAGAGAAGTTGGAACAGACTCCAAGCTTCTCGAAAACTATCAAGAGAGTAAAAGCACACGCTCTCTTGGAAATAGAAACAAAAGACAAGTTTGAAAACTAAAAACATGAAAAGGAAATACATAATATAACATAAGGTTGATCCGGGATAAGGTTGGATCGAGATCATCAACTAAGGGTTTTGAGAAGCAAATCTATGGCCTCGTTAAAAACCTATCTTTGGAAAACCCATTGGGACAAAACCAAAGATAGGGAAAAAGAGCACACATAGATTGCTTGCTTAGTTGATGATCAGCTTGATGGTGAAGTAGCTTGAATGGTGATAAGTGTGTCTTGGTTGATCAAGCTTCTACCAAGACATTCCTCTTGCTTCCATGACCTCTTAACCAATCCTCCAATAACTTGCGTGAGCTTCCTTGATCTTGATCGAGTCATAGGTCCTTTAGGCAAGGCTAGAACATCTCCATCAGTCGGCTTATCCAGATCCTCATCATCTCCATTAGCTAGTTGGTCCATGATCACATCATCCCCTCCCTCTTGAAAAGGATTTGTCCTCAAATCTGGCTCATCTGCAACAAAAGGGATCAAGTCAGTAACATTGAAGCTATCACTTATGTCGTACTTACCTTGCAGATCAAGTTTGTAGGCATTGTCATTGATCCTCTTGGTGACTTCAAAAGGGCCATCAATCCTCGGCATTAGTTTAGACTTCCTCTCTTTTGGAAACCTCTCTTTCCTCAAGTGAACCCATACTTGATCTCCAACTTCAAAGATCATCTCACGCCTTCCCTTGTTGGCTTGTTTGGCGTATTGCTTAGTTTTCTCTTCTAGATTGCGCTTAGCTTGCTCATGAATCTGCTGAACCATCTCAGCTTTCTTTTTCCCATCCATACTAACCCTTTCACACTCAGGTAAAGGTATTAGATCCAAAGGTGAGATGGGATTGAACCCATAAACAATTTCAAACGGAGAAAACTTAGAAGCAGAATGCATAGCATGATTGTATGCAAATTCACAATGAGGTAAGTAATCTTCCCATGATTTCAAGTTCTTTTTGATGAATGCACGCAGGAGAGTACCTAAGGTTCTATTAACTACTTCAGTCTGCCCATCAGTTTGTGGATGACAAGTAGTAGAAAACAATAGCTTAGTTCCTAGTTTAGACCACAATGTTTTCCAAAAGTAGCTAAGGAATTTAGTATCTCTATCTGAAACTATAGTCCTAGGCATTCCATGCAAACGTACCACTTCTTTAAAGAACAAATTAGCTACATGTAATGCATCATCAGTCTTATTGCAAGCTATGAAATGTGCCATTTTAGAGAATCTATCAACAACCACAAAGATAGAATCCTTTCCAGTCCTAGTTCTAGGCAAACCCATAACAAAATCCATAGATATATCATTCCAAGGATGAGTAGGAATAGGCAAAGGAGTATACAAACCGTGAGGTTGAACTTTAGACTTTGCAAGCTTGCAAGTTGTGCACCTTCCACAGATTCTCTCCACATCTCTTTTCATATGCGGCCAATAGAAGTGATCCTGCAAAACTTTAAGGGTTTTTGCTATACCAAAATGACCCATCAAGCTTCCTCCATGGGATTCCCTGACAAATAGATCTCTCAAAGAGCAATTAGGCACACATAAACGATTGTCATAGAATAAGAATCCATCATGCCTAAAATAATGTCCTGAAGCATACTTAGCACATGATTTATAAGCTTCTTGAAAGTCAGGATCAGATTCATACATTTCTTTAATCTGCTCAAAGCCTAGCAACTTAGCATCAAGAGTAGTTAAGAGGACATACCTTCGGGATAGTGCATCAGCAACTATATTCTCCTTACCTTGTTTGTATTTGATCACATACGGAAGGTTTCAATGAATTCTACCCATCTAGCATGTCTCTTGCTGAGCTTACTTTGTCCTTTGAGATACTTGAGAGATTCATGGTCGGTGTGAATGACAAACTCCTTTGGCCAGAGATAATGCTGCCAAGTCTGTAGAGCTCTCACCAAGGCGTAGAGTTCTTTGTCATAAGTGGCATAGTTGAGAGTAGCTCCACTGAGTTTCTCACTGAAGTAAGCAATAGGTCTTTTATCCTGCATCAACACAGCACCAATTCCAATTCCTGAGGCATCACATTCTATTTCAAATGTTTTAGAAAAATCAGGAAGTATGAGAAGAGGAGATTGAGTAAGCTTCTCTTTAAGGAGTTGGAATGCGGCTTCTTGAGCTTCTCCCCACTTGAATCCTACATCCTTCTTGATTATCTCAGTTAGGGGAGCTGCTAGAGTGCTGAAATCCTTCACAAAGCGCCTATAGAAACCTGCCAGTCCATGAAAACTCCTTACTTCTCCCACTGTAGTTGGACTCGGCCACTCTTGTATTGCTTTGATCTTTTCCTGATCCACCTTTACACCATCTGCACTTACAACAAAACCTAGAAAGACCAAGTTATCTGTGCAAAAAGTGCACTTCTTTAGATTGGCATATAGCTTTTCCTTTCTCAAAACATCCAAAACAGCCCTAAGATGTTCTATATGATCTTCTAAGCATTTGCTGTAAACTAATATATCATCAAAGTACACAACAACAAAGATGCCTATGAAAGACCTAAGAATATGATTCATCAATCTCATGAATGTACTAGGCGCATTGGTTAATCCAAATGGCATAACTAACCATTCATACAAGCCATGTTTAGTTTTAAACGCAGTTTTCCACTCATCTCCTTCTTTCATCCTAATCTGATGATATCCACTTTTCAAATCTATCTTAGAAAAGATGCAAGAACCATGCAACTCATCAAGCATATCATCTAATCTAGGAATAGGGTGGCGATACTTCACTGTTATGTTGTTGATTGCTCTACAATCAACACACATACGCCAGCTCCCATCTTTCTTTGGCACAAGGAGCACTGGAACTGCACAAGGACTCAAACTTTCTCGGATATGACCCTTCTCCATCAGCTCCTCTACTTGTTTCTGCAGTTCTTTGGTTTCAACTGGATTGGTCCTGTATGCTGGACGGTTGGCAGTGTAGAACCAGGTACAAAGTCTATTTGGTGCTCAATCCCACGCACTGGAGGCAATCCAATGGGGCTATCTTCTGGAAACACATCTGCATACTCCTGTAAAAGAGAAACTAGTTCACTCGGATGATCCGGTGTGTGATCAGTAATGTTAGAAGAGTCTCTTTAAACATAAGCAAGATAATAGAATTTTGAGAGAGTAGAGAATTCTTTTGATATCTCCTGTTTGGCATAGAGGCTGTGATGCTTGTCATGATCAGGTTGAGATCAATCTCTTTCGCTTTCTTTTCTGAAGCTGGATTTGATCTTCATGAACCTCTTTAGGAGACAAAGGCACCAGCACAGTCTTCTTTCCGTTGAATTCAAAAGAATGTTTGTTGGTGAAGCCATCATGATTCACACGTCTATCATACTGCCAGGGTCTTCCAAGGAGTATATGACTGGCTTCCATTGGCAACACATCACACAAGACTTCATCTTCATATCTACCAATGGCTATAGGAACCAGTACTTGAGTAGAAACTTTCATCTCGCCCTCCTCATTGAGCCACTGCAATCTGTAGGGTCTTGGGTGTTTCTGAATTTTCAAACCCAATTTCTTCACCATAGTCTCACTAGGCTACATTGACACAACTTCCTCCATCAATAATGAGACTGCACACCTTTCCCTGAACCATACACCTTGTGTAGAATAGATTCTCTCGCTGCTCAAGCTCTCCATTCTTGGCTTGCACGTTCAAGAGCCTTCTTGTCACCAACAATCTTCTTTCACGGGTTCTACTTCACTTTCTTCTTCAGACTCCTCATGATCAGAACCAAACTTCTCTTCCTCTGATTCATACTCTCCATTCTCAAGAAGAATCATAACCTTTTTGTTGGTGCACTCATTAGCATAATGCCCACGCCCTTGACATTTGAAGCACTTAACATCTCTAGTTCTTGAACTAGTAATTTCAGCTTTGCCTTTGTCTTTGCTGTATATGCTGCTCGGCTTAGTCTCTTCTTTCTGCTGAGGCTTGCTATCCTTCAGATAGGATGTTTTCTCTTCTTTAGAGTGGTGGAACTTAGACGATCCATAGCTGCGTGAGTTACCCTTCCTCTTGAGCTGCTGCTCCACTAGAATAGCTTTGTGCAACATCTCTTCTTATTTCCACATAGTGTTGCATCTCCACATTGTCTTGTATCTCACGGTTAAGCCCTCCAAGAAACCTTGCCATAGTGGCTTCTCTATCCTCCAAGATACTAGCTCTCAACATCAGCAACTCCATGTCTTGATAGTATTCTTCAACAGTTCGTGTTCCTTGGGTAAGTCTTCGCAGCTTTTGATGTAGGTCGCGGTGATAAGGCTTGGAACAAACCGTTTGCGCATGAGTGACTTCATCTCGTGCCATGAATCAACCGGATTCTCTTGGTTAAGCCGTCTAGTAGTTACAAGTTGATCCCACCAACTCAACGCATAATCATAGAATTCAGTTGCTGCAATCTTGATCCTTTGGGCATTGGAGTAGTGTTGGCAATTGAAGACAAGCTCGATCTTCTTTTCCCATTCCAAGTAGGCATCTGGATCCACCTTGCCATGGAAGGGTGGAATCTTAAGCTTAAGTCCTGAAAGCTTGTCTTTGCGTGACCCCCTTCCATCATGTTCACGCCTTGATCTTCCTCTGCTCAGTTCAGAAGAAGAACTACTGCGCTCAGTTGGGTTGTGCTCAGTTCTATTGCGCGAGTAGTAGTTGTCGGTCTCTTGTGAACCCGCATGCTCTTGCCGTACTGGAGTAGGCCGGTTTCTTCTAGACTCATTGCTATGTCCCTGGCCAGTAGCTTGCCTCAACTCTTGTCTCATCTCCTCACGTAATTCCTTCATGCTAGCCTTGAGCATATCAGCCATAGTAGAGATCATGGTCTGATTCATTTGCTCGGTCATTTGATCTCTCAGCATCTTGTTCTTCCTTACTAGCTCGGCTTCTTCTTCTGATTCTTTCCCCATTGGTACCTAGAATCAATAACAACACTCAACCAGTAAATAGTTCCAATAAACTGATCGTAATCAGTAGATGATCAAGAGATTTTAAACTGAAATAAACTGGCGGTAAAAGAAAACTTGATTATCAAGCAACGAGATTCAAATCGACAACAAAAATCACAATAGAAACGCGATCAGGGTAGGTTTGTTAATCAGATTTCGACGACACACAAGTAGATCTAGTTGTTATAGGTGATTTAAAACAGATCACACGATCAATTAGATTCAAACAAAAGATCAAATCTAGAATATGAATCGATAACAATCGGATCTAAAACGCGAAACCTAGATCTATCAATTTCAAACTCTTAACAATTAGATCGACACAAAATGATTAGATCACACACTCAAACGACCACGGATCACAGATCAATCAATGGATTGCGAAACAAAGAACAGATCAGTTGAAACAAAACGGATCGATCTAAAAACTGATCAAGAAGATGAACAGGTTAAATCGAAACAAAAGAGAAACGAGTACTTCCCTAACCAGAGATGCTCTGATACCACATAATACGTCCCTAGATTGCTTCTCTGGATAGTATGGGATAGATCCTTGCTAGAACGAATCAAAGACTCAAGTTCTACAAGGTTGTGGATCGATTGGTGACACAAGAGGCTGCGGAAAGGCTCCTTGATACTCCTAAGTGACTAGATCGGATATGACACACCGAGATAGACACTCTTGGGTTGCTGGATACTACACACCAACAAGAACACTCAACAACTCGCGACAAGCAGTAGAGAGAACAAAGAAAGGTTTATGATAAAAGATAATTGATTATTGATAAGGGGTTCAAAGTACACTTATATAGAGAAGTTGGAACAGACTCCAAGCTTCTCGAAAACTATCAAGAGAGTAAAGGCACGCTCTCTTGAAAATAGAAACAAATGACAAGTTTGAAATAAAACATGAAATGAAAGACTTATTATAACATAAGGTTGATCGGGATAAGGTTGGATCGAGATCATCAACTAAGAGATTTGAGAAGCAAATCTATGGCCTCGTTAAAAACCTATCTTTGGAAAAACCCATTGGGACAAAACCAAAGATAGGGAAAAAGAGCACACATAGATTGCTTGCTTAGTTGATGATCAGCTTGATGGTGAAGTTGCTTGAATGGTGATAAGTGTGTCTTGGTTGATCAAGCTTCTACCAAGACATTCCTCTTGCTTCCATGACATCTTAACCAATCCTCCAATAACTTGCGTGAGCTTCCTTGATCTTGATCGAGTCATAGGTCCTTTAGGCAAGGCTAGAACATCTCCATCAGTCGGCTTATCCAGATCCTCATCATCTCCATTAGATAGTTGGTCCATGATCACATCATACATTGGTTCAATTCATTGATTCCAATCCTGATCAGGATCACACCATCACCTGATAAGAGTATTGATGTTTTCTTAGGCTGCAATGGAAGCACTGAAGTGGGGGGGATACTGTGATGCAGATTGGGCTGGGGATAGAGCAAGAAGGAGATCAAAACCACGGCGATTTCACATCATTGGAGGCAACGTTGGTGACTTGAAAGAGTAAGAAGCAAAGGGGTATCTTGTAATTCAGAAGCTGAGTATAGAGCTATGCTGAAGCTGACCAACGAGCTGGTGGATCAAGGGATCTTGAAGCATTTGGAGATTGATCAAGCCACGCCAATGACAATGCATTGTGATAACCAGCTGCCATCACATTCTCTTAACTCGGTGTCCATGAGAGAACCAGAACATTGAAGTGGAGGTAACAAGGTAAGGCAGATGATCATCTTAGGAGGATCCTGCCATGATACACAAGGCTGAAGATCAGTGGCTGATGTGTTCACTAATCCTGCGAGGAAAACAGACAATGGAGTCCATTCAAATCAGGTTACGGCTCATTGTCTTGGGAAGAGAAGGAGCTGATCCCCTTGGCTGTGAGGTTTTACTCTTTTTCCTCATCAAGGTTTTTCCCAATGGGATTTACCTGGTGAGGTTTTTCAATAGAAGATCTCATGGAGTGTCCAAGCTTAGAATTCACAAGCTAGCTTGAGGGGGAGTGTTGGGATTCTGAGGATATGAGAGGCATTGAGGATTTAAAAATGAGGAATCAAAGGAGATGAAAGGAAAGAGTGGTTCAATTATGACGGATCATCCTACACGGACCGTAAAAGGTAAAAGGAAGGACAGTAACTTCACCGAGTAATCTGAACTGATGAAGTTCATTCGACAAAAGGAATCCAGACTGAGTGGATAGAGAGGCGCACATGACAGCTAATACAGGCTTCCCCCAAAGACTGGAAAGGAGAAGCAATCTTGGTTGGATCAGGAAGATCCTAATGTGTGGCTTTCATGGCCGGTCCAAGCAAAGGGCTCTTCTGATTCACAGGCCTTAGCCGATCCATGTTTTCGAAAAACTCTTATGCTTAGAACTATATATATGTAACCTCAGTAATTAATAGATTAGACAGTTCTAAACTTCTTTCCCTTTACTCATTTCACTATGCTTCAGTAGTCTCTTTGTCTCAATCTCTTATTCAATTCTTAACTCCTTTCTAAACTCAGAAATCCTTTCCCTAAAGTCATTCTTGTGAAGTTTGATTGGCTACATAAGTGGTGGCGAATCAGGAAGTGTCTCCTGGAGTGAGTAGAAGTTATCCCACTTTCAAATCAGGTGATTCCAGGTTCCCTTGGGGAATAGCACAGCTTCTTTGTCCAATCAAACCACGATGAATCCTTTGTAAGAGCTGATTTGGATAAATAAGTGGTGGAAGGAAAGAGAAGGGCCTTGATGTCCAAATCAAGCTTCTTACAAGTGATCTTCAGCCTTGTTGGAACGACGAAAGAGGTGCTATTCCCAAACTGGGAAACTGGAATCACCTGATTTGAAAGTGGGATATAACTTCTTTATTCAACTCCTATGAATTTTTTAACTTCCTGGTGATTCTCCACCACTTATGTTCCAAATCAAGCTTCTCACAAAGAGTATAGACTTTTAGGAATGTAAAGGATTATCTGAGTTAGAAAGATTAAAGAAGGAGAATAAGTAGATTAAGAGACAACTTAGAGACTAATGAAGATCATACTGAAATGAGTAAAGAGAAAGATTGTTAGACACTTCTAATCTTATTAATTACTGAGGTTACATATATATAGTTCTAAGCATTAGGGGTTTTTCGAAAACATAAGGATAGCTAAGATGTGATCAGGAAGAGCCTTTGCTTTTGTTTGAACCGGCAATGACAAGCTTCACACGATTAGCATCTTCCTGATCCAAGTCCAAGATGCTCTTCCTTTCCAGTCTTGCCAGCCGTATTAGCTGTCAATGCGCGCCTCTCTTATCCACTCCAACGTCTGGATAAGTTTTGGTCGAGTGTAACTTCACCCAGTTCAGTGAGTTACTGTGAAGTTACTGTCCTCCCTTTTACCTGGTACGGTCAGTGTACGGATGATCCGTCCGTACCATTGCTCAACTCACTTTTCCTTTCACTCCTTTGCTTCCTCATTTCCTAACTCCTCAATGCTTCCTCATATACCTCAGCACTCCCAACACCTCCCCTCAGCTTAGCTTTGTGAAAGTCTAAGCTTGGACAGCCATGAGATCTTCCTCATTAAAAAACTCACCAAGGAAAACCCATTGGGAAAAAACCTTGATGAGGGAAAAGAGTAAAGACCTCACGCACCAAGGGAATCAGCTCTCTCTTCCCAAGATCATGAGGCCCAACTGATGGCTGGACTCCATTGATCTTCTGTCTCGCAGCCTAGTGAACCATCAGCCACTGATCTTCAATCCCTTGTGGAGCATTCGGCAGGTGACCCTAGAGATCATCTCTGCCTTACCTTGGACAATCCACTTCACATGTGCTTGGTTCTCCATGAGAACACCGGTTAGAGGCAATGTGAGGCAAGCTTGGTTATACAATGCATTGTCCTATTGGAGTGGCTTGATCAATCTCCAAATGCTTCAAGATGCCTTTGATCCACACCAGCTCGTGGTCAGCTTTCAGCATAGCTCTAGAACTCAGTTCTGCACTGAAGCAAGATACCACCTTCTGCTTATTACTCTCCAAGTCACCAAGTTGCCCCAAGGAATGTGCAATAGCCTGTGGTTGATCTCCCCTGTTGCTCTATCACCACCCAGACTGCAGCACAGTATCCCACACACTTCAGGCTTCCATTGCAGCCATCCATACTCCCTTGATAGGTGATGGTGTGATCATGATCAGGATTGAATAATGGGATTGAAGCAATGTATGATGAGACATGATGTGATCATGGACCAACTATCTAATGGAGATGATGAGGATCTAGATAAGCCAACTGATGGAGATGTTCTAGCCTTGCCAAAAGGACCTATGACTCGATCAAGATCAAGGAAGCTCACGCAAGTTATTGGAGGATTGGTTAAGATGTCATGGAAGCAAGAGGAATGTCTTGGTAGAAGCTTGATCAACCAAGACACACTTATCACCATTCAAGCTACTTCACCATCAAGCTGATCATCAACTAAGCAAGCAATCTATGCGTGCTCTTTTTCCCTATCTTTGGTTTTGTCCCAATGGGTTTTCCAAAGATAGGTTTTTAACGAGGCCATAGATTTGCTTCTCAAATCTCTTAGTTGATGATCTCGATCCAACCTTATCCCGGATCAACCTTATGTTATAATAAGTCTTTCATTTCATGTTTTATTTTCAAACTTGTCATTTGTTTCTATTTTCAAGAGAGCGTGTGCCTTTACTCTCTTGATAGTTTTCGAGAAGCTTGGAGTCTGTTCCAACTTCTCTTATATAAGTGTACTTTGAACCCCTTATCAATAATCAATTATCTTTTATCAAAAACCTTTCTTTGTTCTCTCTACTGCTTGATCGCGAGTTGTTGAGTGTTCTTGTTGGTGTGTAGTATCCAGCAACCCAAGAGTGTCTATCTCGGTGTGTCATATCCGATCTAGTCACTTAGGAGTATCAAGGAGCCTTTCCGCAGCCTCTTGTGTCACCAATCGATCCACAACCTTGTAGACTTGAGTCTTTGATTCGTTCTAGCAAGGATCTATCCCATACTATCCAGAGAAGCAATCTAGGGACGTATTATGTGGTATCAGAGCATCTCTGGTTAGGGAAGTACTCGTTTCTCTTTTGTTTCGATTTAACCTGTTCATCTTCTTGATCAGTTTTTAGATCGATCCGTTTTGTTTCAACTGATCTGTTCTTTGTTTCGCAATATCCATTGATTGATCTGTGATCCGTGGTCGTTTGAGTGTGTGATCTAATCATTTTGTGTCGATCTAATTGTTAAGAGTTTGAAATTGATAGATCTAGGTTTCGCTCTTTTAGATCCGATTGTTATCGATTCATATTCTAGATTTGATCTTTTGTTTGAATCTAATTGATCGTGTGATCTATTTTAAATCACCTATAACAACTAGATCTACTTGTGTGTCGTCGAAATCTGATTAACAAACCTACCCTGATCGCGTTTCTATTGTGATTTACTTGTTGTCGATTTGAATTCTCGTTACTTGATAATCAAGTTTTCTTTTACCGCCAGTTTATTTCAGTTTAAAATCTCTTGATCATCTACTGATTACGATCAGTTTATTGGAATTATTTACTGGTTGAGTGTTGTTATTGATTCTAGGTACCAATGGGGAAAGAATCAGAAGAAGAAGCCGAGCTAGTAAGGAAGAACAAGATGCTGAGAGATCAAATGACCGAGCAAATGAATCAGACCATGATCTCTACTATGGCTGATATGCTTAAGGCTAGCATGAAGGAATTACGTGAGGAGATGAGACAAGAGTTGAGGCAAGCTACTGGCCAGGGACATAGCAATGAGTCTAGAAGGAACCGGCCTACTCCAGTACGGCAAGAGCATGCGGGTTCACAAGAGACCGACAACTACTACTCGCGCAATAGAACTGAGCACAACCCAACTGAGCGCAGTAGTTCTTCTTCTGAACTGAGCAGAGGAAGATCAAGGCGTGAACATGGTGGAAGGGGGTCACGCAAAGACAAGCTTTCAGGACTTAAGCTTAAGATTCCTCCCTTCCATGGCAAGGTGGATCCAGATGCCTACTTGGAATGGGAAAAGAAGATCGAGCTTGTCTTCAATTGCCAACACTACTCCAATGCCCAAAGGATCAAGATTGCAGCAACTGAATTCTATGATTATGCGTTGAGTTGGTGGGATCAACTTGTAACTACTAGACGGCTTAACCAAGAGAATCCGGTTGATTCATGGCACGAGATGAAGTCACTCATGCGCAAACGGTTTGTTCCAAGCCATTATCACCGCGACCTACATCAAAAGCTGCGAAGACTTACCCAAGGAACACGAACTGTTGAAGAATACTATCAAGACATGGAGTTGCTGATGTTGAGAGCTAGTATCTTGGAGGATAGAGAAGCTACTATGGCAAGGTTTCTTGGAGGACTTAACCGCGAGATACAAGACAATGTGGAGATGCAACACTATGTGGAAATAGAAGAGATGTTGCACAAAGCTATTCTAGTGGAGCAGCAGCTCAAGAGGAAGGGTAACTCACGCAGCTATGGATCGTCTAAGTTCCACCACTCTAAAGAGGAGAAAACATCCTATCTGAAGGATAGCAAGCCTCAGCCTAAAGAAGAGACTAAGCCGAGCAGCATATACAGCAAAGACAAAGGCAAAGCTGAAATTACTAGTTCAAGAACTAGAGATGTTAAGTGCTTCAAATGTCAAGGGCGTGGGCATTATGCTAATGAGTGCACCAACAAAAAGGTTATGATTCTTCTTGAGAATGGAGAGTATGAATCAGAAGAAGAGAAGTTTGGTTCTGATCATGAGAAGTCTGAAGAAGAAAGTGAAGTAGAACCCGTGAAAGGAAGATTGTTGGTGACAAGAAGGCTCTTGAACTTGCAAGCCAAGAATGGAGAGCTTGAGCAGCGAGAGAATCTATTCTACACAAGGTGTATGGTTCAGGGAAAGGTGTGCAGTCTCATTATTGATGGAGGAAGTTGTGTCAATGTAGCTAGTGAGACTATGGTGAAGAAATTGGGTTTGAAGATTCAGAAACACCCAAGACCCTACAGATTGCAGTGGCTCAATGAGGAGGGCGAGATGAAAGTTTCTACTCAAGTACTGGTTCCTATAGCCATTGGTAGATATGAAGATGAAGTCTTGTGTGATGTGTTGCCAATGGAAGCCAGTCATATACTCCTTGGAAGACCCTGGCAGTATGATAGACGTGTGAATCATGATGGCTTCACCAACAAACATTCTTTTGAATTCAACGGAAAGAAGACTGTGCTGGTGCCTTTGTCTCCTAAAGAGGTTCATGAAGATCAAATCCAGCTTCAGAAAAAGAAAGCGAAAGAGATTGATCTCAAACCTGATCATGACAAGCATCACACCTCTATGCCAAACAGGGAGATATCAAAAGAATTCTCTACTCTCAAAATTCTATTATCTTGCTTAGGTTTAAAGGGACTCTTCTAACAGTTACTGATCACACACCGGATCATCCGAGTGAACTAGTTTCTCTTTTACAGGAGTATGCAGATGTGTTTCCAGAAGATAGCCCCATTGGATTGCCTCCAGTGCGTGGGATTGAGCACCAAATAGACTTTGTACCTGGTTCTACACTGCCCAACCGTCCAGCATACAGGACCAATCCAGTTGAAACTAAAGAACTGCAAAAACAAGTAGAGGAGCTGATGGAGAAGGGTCATATCCGAGAAAGTTTGAGTCCTTGTGCAGTTCCAGTGCTCCTTGTGCCAAAGAAAGATGGGAGCTGGCGCATGTGTGTTGATTGTAGAGCAATCAACAACATAACAGTGAAGTATCGCCACCCTATTCCTAGATTAGATGATATGCTTGATGAATTGCATGGTTCTTGCATCTTTTCTAAGATAGACTTGAAAAGTGGATATCATCAGATTAGGATGAAAGAAGGAGATGAGTGGAAAACTGCTTTTAAAACTAAACATGGCTTGTATGAATGGTTAGTTATGCCATTTGGATTAACCAATGCGCCTAGTACATTCATGAGATTGATGAATCATATTCTTAGGTCTTTCATAGGCATCTTTGTTGTTGTGTACTTTGATGATATCTTAGTTTACAGCAAATGCTTAGAAGATCATATAGAACATCTTAGGGCTGTTTTGGATGTTTTGAGAAAGGAAAAGCTATATGCCAATCTAAAGAAGTGCACTTTTTGCACAGATAACTTGGTCTTTCTAGGTTTTGTTGTAAGTGCAGATGGTGTAAAGGTGGATCAGGAAAAGATCAAAGCAATACAAGAATGGCCGAGTCCAACTACAGTGGGAGAAGTAAGGAGTTTTCATGGACTGGCAGGTTTCTATAGGCGCTTTGTGAAGGATTTCAGCACTCTAGCAGCTCCCCTAACTGAGATAATCAAGAAGGATGTAGGATTAAGTGGGGAGAAGCTCAAGAAGCCGCATTCCAACTCCTTAAAGAGAAGCTTACTCAATCTCCTCTTCTCATACTTCCTGATTTTTCTAAAACATTTGAAATAGAATGTGATGCCTCAGGAATTGGAATTGGTGCTGTGTTGATGCAGGATAAAAGACCTATTGCTTACTTCAGTGAGAAACTCAGTGGAGCTACTCTCAACTATGCCACTTATGACAAAGAACTCTACGCCTTGGTGAGAGCTCTACAGACTTGGCAGCATTATCTCTGGCCAAAGGAGTTTGTCATTCACACCGACCATGAATCTCTCAAGTATCTCAAAGGACAAAGTAAGCTCAGCAAGAGACATGCTAGATGGGTAGAATTCATTGAAACCTTCCCGTATGTGATCAAATACAAACAAGGTAAGGAGAATATAGTTGCTGATGCACTATCCCGAAGGTATGTCCTCTTAACTACTCTTGATGCTAAGTTGCTAGGCTTTGAGCAGATTAAAGAAATGTATGAATCTGATCCTGACTTTCAAGAAGCTTATAAATCATGTGCTAAGTATGCTTCTGGACATTATTTTAGGCATGATGGATTCTTATTCTATGACAATCGTTTATGTGTGCCTAATTGCTCTTTGAGAGATCTATTTGTCAGGGAATCCCATGGAGGAAGCTTGATGGGTCATTTTGGTATAGCAAAAACCCTTAAAGTTTTGCAGGATCACTTCTATTGGCCGCATATGAAAAGAGATGTGGAGAGAATCTGTGGAAGGTGCACAACTTGCAAGCTTGCAAAGTCTAAAGTTCAACCTCACGGTTTGTATACTCCTTTGCCTATTCCTACTCATCCTTGGAATGATATATCTATGGATTTTGTTATGGGTTTGCCTAGAACTAGGACTGGAAAGGATTCTATCTTTGTGGTTGTTGATAGATTCTCTAAAATGGCACATTTCATAGCTTGCAATAAGACTGATGATGCATTACATGTAGCTAATTTGTTCTTTAAAGAAGTGGTACGTTTGCATGGAATGCCTAGGACTATAGTTTCAGATAGAGACACTAAATTCCTTAGCTACTTTTGGAAAACATTGTGGTCTAAACTAGGAACTAAGCTATTGTTTTCTACTACTTGTCATCCACAAACTGATGGGCAGACTGAAGTAGTTAATAGAACCTTAGGTACTCTCCTGCGTGCATTCATCAAAAAGAACTTGAAATCATGGGAAGATTACTTACCTCATTGTGAATTTGCATACAATCATGCTATGCATTCTGCTTCTAAGTTTTCTCCGTTTGAAATTGTTTATGGGTTCAATCCCATCTCACCTTTGGATCTAATACCTTTACCTGAGTGTGAAAGGGTTAGTATGGATGGGAAAAAGAAAGCTGAGATGGTTCAGCAGATTCATGAGCAAGCTAAGCGCAACCTTGAAGAGAAAACTAAGCAATACGCCAAACAAGCCAACAAGGGAAGGCGTGAGATGATCTTTGAAGTTGGAGATCAAGTATGGGTTCACTTGAGGAAAGAGAGGTTTCCAAAAGAGAGGAAGTCTAAATTAATGCCGAGGATTGATGGCCCTTTTGAAGTCACCAAGAGGATCAATGACAATGCTTACAAACTTGATCTGCAAGGTAAGTACGACATAAGTGATAGCTTCAATGTTACTGACTTGATACCTTTTGTTGCAGATGAGCCAGATTTGAGGACAAATCCTTTTCAAGAGGGAGGGGATGATGTGATCATGGACCAACTATCTAATGGAGATGATGAGGATCTAGATAAGCCAACTGATGGAGATGTTCTAGCCTTGCCAAAAGGACCTATGACTCGATCAAGATCAAGGAAGCTCGCGCAAGATATTGGAGGATTGGTTAAGATGTCATGGAAGCAAGAGGAATGTCTTGGTAGAAGCTTGATCAACCAAGACACACTTATCACCATTCAAGCTACTTCACCATCAAGCTGATCATCAACTAAGCAAGCAATCTATGCGTGCTCTTTTTCCCTATCTTTGGTTTTGTCCCAATGGGTTTTCCAAAGATAGGTTTTTAACGAGGCCATAGATTTGCTTCTCAAATCTCTTAGTTAATGATCTCGATCCAACCTTATCCCGGATCAACCTTATGTTATAATAAGTCTTTCATTTCATGTTTTATTTTCAAACTTGTCATTTGTTTCTATTTTCAAGAGAGCGTGTGCCTTTACTCTCTTGATAGTTTTCGAGAAGCTTGGAGTCTGTTCCAACTTCTCTTATATAAGTGTACTTTGAATCCCTTATCAAGAATCAATTATCTTTTATCAAAAACCTTTCTTTGTTCTCTCTACTGCTTGATCGCGAGTTGTTGAGTGTTCTTGTTGGTGTGTAGTATCCAGCAACCCAAGAGTGTCTATCTCGGTGTGTCATATCCGATCTAGTCACTTAGGAGTATCAAGGAGCCTTTCCGCAGCCTCTTGTGTCACCAATCGATCCACAACCTTGTAGAACTTGAGTCTTTGATTCGTTCTAGCAAGGATCTATCCCATACTATCCAGAGAAGCAATCTAGGGACGTATTAATGTATGGGTCAGCTATACGACTGATCATGGTGCAGTTTAATAGACAGTATCATACTCTTATTGGCATGATCTATGAGGTTCTGGATAGAGAGAAGAGAAGAACTGTTGGTACTGCCTTGAAACAGCTTGAACAAAGAGGATTCAACCAACTGAGCTTAACAGGAGCTATGGATACCATTCACCTCGTCCAAATATGTATGGAGAACAAGGAAAACATGTCAGAAAGTTTCTGGATTGGGCTATATTTGGATCTAGGCGAAATAAGGCTTTTTCGGTCCAAAAAGAGAGTTGCAGCCAGAATCTTGATCCACTTGCTTTCTAGCTGGCCTAACAGGACGTGGAGGATCTAAAGCTCATTAGGAGACACTCCAAATCAAGTTCAAGTCGTGGCCCATCATAAACCAAAGAAGAACCAGCTTGTTGGTTTGATTTAATTGCAATGTAATGGGTTTAGTTTATTGGGCTTTCATTTAATTTAAACCAAAGACAATTAGGAATTAGAGTAAACCAGATTTGGGTAGATTAGTATTTAAAATTAACCAATTTCGAATTGGATTAGGAGATTAAACCATCTTGGTTTAAATTTAGGGTTTTTAGTTTTATTCTTTTAACATATGTAGCCACGTTTTGGCATGGAAATCAATCAATCGACATTTTTTTCAACTTCTTTGTTTTGAGTTTTCTCTCAATTCTTCTGGTGTGTAATATCCAGCTTGGGTTCTCTGATTTGGTGTGTCATATCCAGATCAGAAGCCTTGGAGTATCAGGAGGCGAGCCATCTCTCTTGTGTCCTACATCAATCCACAAACCTTGATACAGATCGAGTCTTTGATTCTCTGTTTGCAAGGATTATCTCTGTGATCCATCCTAGACACTAAGCAGGGTGATCTTGTGTCTGTGGAGCAGAAAAAAAACATCTTTATAGCATCCCATAGCTCTAAGGAGAAGACCATATCCATCACCTTTCATCCACCCACGCCCCCTTCAAGTGATCCAGGGAGAGACAGCCATTCCAGGGCTACACCAAGTGGTATGAGAGCCTCTTGAGGGTTAGGGTTTGAAGTTTTAACAAGGGAGCACGAAATCTATCAGTTAACAAACTGTATTCTATGTCTGGATATGAAGAAGAGCTTACAATTCCATTATTCTATGGGAAGATTGATACAGAGGCATATCTTGATTGGGAAAAGAAGATGGAGTTTCTCTTTGGACTCTTATACTACACTGAAAAAGAAAAAGGTATGTCTAGCAGTCAATGGACTATGTGGAAGTGCATTCTCATGGTGGTAGAGAGTTTCTCAGACTAGGAGATTTGAAAAAAAACCACAAATTATTTCATGGGTGGAGATGAAGACCTTGATGAAGAAGATGTTTGTCTCGCAGTGGAAACTTCCAAAACTAAAACCAGAAGCAGCAACAAAGCTTACTACTTTAGATCAGCCTGCCTATTGGTCTGAATTGCCATTAAAACCGGCTGAGAGAAGATCTGTGGTTCCTGTTCTATCATTAAAACAAGAGGAGGAAAAGCTGCAAGCTTCTATATTAGCTTCTCCAATAAAACAGATTGAGGAGTGTTGAACTGAAGAGAAGATGGAGCTTGTACAATGATAGGGCAAGCTCTAGAAGATGTCTAGAAGAGTTCAATCAAGCTTCAGAAGTGTTCTGAAGAAGTTATCTTGTGAAGATAAGTCTAGGAAAGACTTAGACTGATCATGTGAGGGCTTTGGAGGAGTTAGAGAGAAGATGGAAGTGTGGTGCAAAGATAGGGCCAAGTCCAGGAGGGACTTAGAAGAGTATTTGGGCGAGTGTGCAAACTTAGGGACTGGCTGTACGGACCGTACGGATCCGTACGGACCGAGACATCCTGAAAGTTCACCAGTCAACCATTTGAGCACATTTGAAGTTGGTGCAAAAATAGGGCACTGGTGAAACTCTTAAGAGAAGAAGACAAAGGAGAGGCTGGCGAGTGACAGGCTGGAAAGGAGAGTCTCTTGCTGTAAAGTAAAAGCAAAAGGAGACCATGTATCTAGCAAAAGAAGTGGGCAGATTCATGGGAGCCTTTAGCTAGCCAATAAGGAGCCAGCCTTCCCTTGACGAGATTCAAATGGACCAATTATCCATCAGGAACAGCACAGCCACGACCAAGACCATCTGTCCATCTCATCCATTCATTTAAATTCAAGTTATAACAGCCCTTAGATTTAGGTTTATGATTGCAAGTTGTAAAGAGCATATATAAGCTCATAAGTGATGTTTTGTAACTCTTAAGTGAGTAAGGGGGTTTCCCTTCTCCTTCTCTAATCTGAAACACTTTCTTAGTCTCTCTAGTCTCTCATCCTGAATCTCTATACACGTTCTCAGTCTTGTTACTAATCTCTTAAACACTTAGACACACAAACACTCATCAAACTTCCTTTCTCTCAAATCGCTTCCAAGCTCTCTCTCTTTACCCATTTGGGTTTCATACACACATACAACCTGAGTACTCTTAAATCTCATATGGTATCAGAGCCAGGTTCATTAGAACTTGGTTCCAGCTTCCGCTAAGCTCAAAGCTCACTCCCATGCCATTTCCAAACCAAGAAGAAGCTTCATGGTCATTTGGCTGTTCAACCTCTTCAAGAAGAAGGTGTGCTCATCAATGGCGTCCAGAAGCTGTTCTTGGTCGTTCTCCACTCTCTCATGGTCGTCCTGAAGAAAGAAGGCCATTGGAAGCATGTCCAAGCCATTCCCATTCACTGTCCAAGAAGAAAGGTGAAAGCTTTCAACTTGTACCTGGTATGGCGACTCAAAAATGAAGAGAGGAGGTGTCTTAGGCATGGTGGGTTCAAGAGAAAGGTCCATGAAAGAAGGAGATGTAGGAGTTGACACCAACAGCTCGGATCTTCCCATGTACTAAGGAGTTTCAAGGAACTAACACTAGTTCCTTGGCTGTAAGGAAATCTCTTTCTCTTGTATAAAGCTTGAGTGTATGAACAGGTTGTGATGTTGTGATGTGATTGGAAACCTGAGGATTGTTTAAAAGATTGCTAAAATGAAGTTGCTTTAGAATCTGTCCCAGGATACTTTAAGAGTCTTGTTTGGGTATTGAAATTGTTTAGTATGCTTAGCTCCGGTTCATAGTGATGCTTGTTGTGATTAATTAAATCTGCTTGCATACATGGAGTGAAACCGAATTTAAAGCTGTTGCATATAGTCTTGTGGCTGTCTTACATTGAAGTATTAGATTCATGTCTAAGTACTGAGTAAAGAAGCTCTTAAGAGTGCCTAAGTAACTTGTCTTGAATCTGTTAGGATCTTACTTGTACTTAGAGATTTAGCTTGCAAAGAATAGAACTTGATAATGCCTTGTGTCTATCTGTTGCATTGCTTGTGATATTGGGAATCAAACTTGATAATTTATTAATCAAGATTTGACATCAATACTATTGAAAATGGTTAAATGCTTAATGTCAGTTCTAAATTAACTTGTCTTGTTAAGATGATAGATTATATTATCTAATCATGCTTGCTTTCATGAGTTAGAAACTGATTAAGATTAATGCATACTGCCTTGTATTGTTGCATTTAGATTAAAATCTAAGTTGCATAAAATTGCCTAAATACTTTGACTTGAATCTGATAAGGTCTTGCTTAGTATTTAGAGAATGGTTGCTTGCATAGATAAGAACTTGACATTGTCTTGATTCTATCTAATGTTATAAAGCTTGAGACATTGGTGATCAAACTTGATGAAGTCAAGGATTGATCCCAATGCAATTGTGACTTATCTTTGCTAGAGTTTGAGTGATGTTTCAGGTTCACAAAAGGTGTTCCTAGTTCATCATCAAATCCGAGTTGAAAGAGAAAGAATGATGCCCATTGTGTGTACAATGGAGAAGTGTTACAAAAAGGGAGAAGCACAGATGGTTGTAAAACTCACTGGTGTTCTTCTCCTTAACATTGCAAGTACCTGAAGAAGAAGCTAACCGGGTCTAGGCAGTGGCGTGCCTATTCAAGAGGGTGCTCAAACTAAGACAGAGCACTCTTGGCTGTGTGAAGAAGAAGGCTACTCTATCAAGGCGGCTTCTATTGTGAGGTGATTGAAGAAGTAGCTGAAGCATCCACAAGCATTCCATCATGGTGGCAAATTCAGAAGGGTGATTGCAATAAGAGAAGAAGAAGAAGTGAGGATTCAAGTGGCAACGACCACTCCTCATCACCTTAAACAAGGGAGTAAACCTAGTCTCATCTATCTTAATATGTCTTGATAGGTTTATCTCCTGATTATACTATGTGCTTTCCCTAATTCCATTAAGAGTTTATAGCTTCTAAGTAGAATGTCTAGGCTAATTGCACTGAGATTGTTTTGCTGCTGCATTGTCTTATTGATAGTAAGTAATGTCTAGAGTCCCAGAATCTCATGTTCTGTTTATTGCATTGTCTTGAGTGTTGTCATAGCTTGAATCATCATGAATGTGTTGTAGAATTGAGTAGAATGTCTCTGCTGCTTGCATCATGATTGATAAGTTATTTTGCATACATAAGCATATCTCATACTGTCTAAGTTCAATCCTAGTGTTATCTGATGCTATTGCCTATGTTTAATCCATCAATGAAAGTCTTGCATCAATTAGAAATTGTCTAAGTTGCTTGCATCATTGGTTCTGATTGAAACTGTTGTGCAGAGCTTTAATATTACTCATGGATTGAACCTGTTGCATTCATATAGCTAATGCTTTAAGATTGTGCATTCATGTAGTAATGCATTTAAAAATGAGCCTAAATTGCAAATGTACTGATATAAGCTTTGCATTTAGAGAACTGTATAGAACTTGCATTGTCATTGTTAGAAATTGAAATCTGCTTGTCTTGACTCAGTCCAGTTCTGATTGTTGCTATGCCATAGTTAAATCCATCAGTGATGTCTTATAAGCATTTAGAAGTATGTCTAAGCTACTTGAATCATTGGCTTTGATAAAACTAGTGAGCATAAGCATGAATTGAGTCACTCTTGTCGCCTTAATTGCATAAGTATCATCTAGACTTGTGTTCCATTTGGATTGAATCTGTTTCATTCATATAGTTAGTGTAACCTAATGCATTCATCTATTGTTGCATTTAAAAAAAAAAACTGAATTGATTGTCTTTGCTTGATTGTCTTGATTGTCTAGCTTGTTTCAAGTATCATATATTATTGTGGCATTGGTGATCAAACAGGATGGATGATCTTGGTTTGATCCCAATGGGATGATCTGATCTTGCATTGAGTTGTGGTGGTGTTAGGTACACAAGGAATGTGATACATGAAACTCGCCAACAACCAAGAATGTAAAGACAAAGATCTTGTGCCATTGCATATCATCACTAGGACATGTTAGTCCATAATCTACAGGAAGTGTAGTGTGATTGAGTATGCAATGAGAGATGGCCATTGCATAATACCATTGGACATATCTAGTCCTTAGTCTACAGGAAGTGTAGCATGGGTCATTATGCAATGAGAGGCGTGTCTTGTGAGACTCTCTATGGTGATTCAAACACCCTAATTCCTGGTTAAGGAAGAGAGAAAACTCACAAGAAGAAAGCTATCATAAAAGATGATAGTTATTAGACCATGGAGATGCATAGGATCATCACAAGCTTAGCTCCTTCTAGTCTTGGTTCTAAGCTTGAGGGGGAGTCTTAATGCATATGATCCATGGTCAGTAACAAGTCTTTGCAAAGGCTTCTACAAGGATCATCAACCGGACCAAGATAGTGGCGTGTCTAGGCAAGAGGCTGTTCAGAGCAGTCTTGGCGAGTGAAGAAGAACGCTCTCCATCAATGCGGCTT
The DNA here is from genome assembly GCF_020379485.1 of Brassica napus. NCBI lineage: Eukaryota > Viridiplantae > Streptophyta > Magnoliopsida > Brassicales > Brassicaceae > Brassica > Brassica napus. The sequence goes on from NW_026015007.1 coordinate 79,852, forward strand.
CAATGAGAGGTGATTGAGGAGAAGCTGATGAATCCATTCTGCCTTTCCAAGAAGTTGGTGATGCCATGAAGATGGTGCATTGGCCGAGTTAGGAAACTCACAAAAACACAAGGGAAGTTCCCTTAGACTTTTAAAACCTTTTTATTCATCTTATTCATTGCTTGTGCTTGAAAAGATACGTAAAATGATTATGATTGAATTGTGAGATTGTGTGCATCAAGTGTGATGCAGGATATTCATTTTCTTGTTTTTGATAGGTACTGATGCACCTTTGGGATAATGTATCAGGTACCATTGCTTGAGCCTCACTAAAGGTGTTCCTGGTCATTTCCTAGCTTCTCTAAGGTGGCTGTGAAGTCTGTTGAGAGGGGGAGATTCAAACCAGTTCTATGAAGAGGGCAAGCCGTGTGTGAAGTGTTGATCAGCCTCACTGGTGTTTTGAAGATGATCTGGTCGTGTCCTAGCTTCTCTAAGATGGCTGAGAAGTCAGTTGAGAGGGGGAGACTTCAAACCGGTTCCATGAAGAGGTGAAGCTGAAGTGTGAAGTGTGCGCAAAGCTGTGAAGAGTTGCTGCACCTATTAGGCCGTGATCCAGAGCTTCTTGTGTCCAACCACACTGGTTCTAAGGCACAAGAGCTCACTGGCCAATCCCTAGGCTTTGGAGAGCTCTACTCTTTTTCCCTTGCAAGGTTTTGTCCCAATGGGTTTTCCTTGTAAGGTTTTTAATGAGGGAGACTCTTCAGAGTTCCAAGCTTGGCTTAGGATCTCCTAAAGTCAAGCTTGAGGGGGAGTGTTGAACTGAAGAGAAGATGGAGCTTGTACAATGATAGGGCAAGCTCTAGAAGATGTCTAGAAGAGTTCAATCAAGCTTCAGAAGTGTTCTGAAGAAGTTATCTTGTGAAGATAAGTCTAGGAAAGACTTAGACTGATCATGTGAGGGCTTTGGAGGAGTTAGAGAGAAGATGGAAGTGTGGTGCAAAGATAGGGCCAAGTCCAGGAGGGACTTAGAAGAGTATTTGGGCGAGTGTGCAAACTTAGGGACTGGCTGTACGGACCGTACGGATCCGTACGGACCGAGACATCCCGAAAGTTCACCAGTCAACCATTTGAGCACATTTGAAGTTGGTGCAAAAATAGGGCACTGGTGAAACTCTTAAGAGAAGAAGACAAAGGAGAGGCTGGCGAGTGACAGGCTGGAAAGGAGAGTCTCTTGCTGTAAAGTAAAAGCAAAAGGAGACCATGTATCTAGCAAAAGAAGTGGGCAGATTCATGGGAGCCTTTAGCTAGCCAATAAGGAGCCAGTCTTCCCTTGACCAGATTCAAATGGACCAATTATCCATCAGGAACAGCACAGCCACGACCAAGACCATCTGTCCATCTCATCCATTCATTTAAATTCAAGTTATAACAGCCCTTAGATTTAGGTTTATGATTGCAAGTTGTAAAGAGCATATATAAGCTCATAAGTGATGTTTTGTAACTCTTAAGTGAGTAAGGGGGTTTCCCTTCTCCTTCTCTAATCTGAAACACTTTCTTAGTCTCTCTAGTCTCTCATCCTGAATCTCTATACACGTTCTCAGTCTTGTTACTAATCTCTTAAACACTTAGACACACAAACACTCATCAAACTTCCTTTCTCTCAAATAGCTTCCAAGCTCTCTCTCTTTACCCATTTGGGTTTCATACACACATACAACCTGAGTACTCTTAAATCTCATAAGGAGAGTCATAAAACTGAACCAGAACCAACAACTCTTTGTTTAAAACTAGAGGAGGAGGCAGAAGTTGCAGAAGCTGAGTGTGGCCACGTGCCTGATCAAATAAAACAAGAAGAAAAAGTTCCTGGAGGGTCATCTAAAGCTCTTGAATTGGTGCTTCCTACTGTTGAGCAAGGTGATAACTTTAAGTCTTTAGCTTGTGAGTTACTAATCAGGCCTTTGGTATGTCTTCAGCTCAGCTTAGTGGAACATCTGAGAGTTGTTAAGGGCCTGCAACAAGTTGTTTTTGAACCAGGAGGAAGCTTGTGTGTGGTTAGAAGAAATAAACAAATTCTAGATCAGAAAACAACTGCATACAAGCTCAATTTGCAAGGTTCATTCACTCTTGAAAAACAAGATTTGTGGTCAAATCTTTCTAAAGGGAGAGAGAATGGTATGATAAAAACTATTTGCAGAGAGAATGAAGGAGAGTCAGGAGGTAACACGTCCTTTATCAGGTTCATAACTGACCAGAACAAGCTGAGAAGAGATAAACAGGAACTGGTGGTGGTTAAAGAGAAGCCAGAACTGAAGGATGAGTATGGGGACCAAACCACACGACCACCTGACCAGAAGGATGTTACACTGAGAGTACATGGTCTCATGTTGATGATCAGGACGTGGGTAGGATCATCCTGGAGAGAAGCATTCAACTGCTATTGAGATGAAGACCAAGGAGGCTGAGACAGTAACTTTAGAGTTTTACTGTGGTAACTTTATTTTAACCACAGTAACTACTTGGGGAAGTTATCTGATGGGATGAGAAGGTAACTTAGTGAAGAGAAGAGAGGAAACTCGACCAAAGAGGATAAGGGAGGTTAAGGAAGGATAAGGGATCACTTTGACAGCCTGTATGATGCTGGAAAGGAGAAGTTACCTTTATACTAGTGCAAGCATGTGAGAAAGCACAGCCAAGTGATTCAAAAGGAGTTCCAGCATGTCCTTTGACTACACATGCTTAACCATTTCGAATTTCCTTGTTGCTCTCTCTATTAATACTTGTAAACCTCATCAGTAATTAATTAATGGAGTTTTGAGTCTCTCTCTCCTTATTCTCTCACTAGAATCTCTTAATCTCTTTAATCTTTTCATCTGATTATCCCTGATTGGTTGAATCATGCTCTAATACACAAAAGTGTATATGGTATCAGAGCCAGGTTGCTAAAAAGGAGAGAGTGTGATTTCGTTTTTCATAAAATCTGGGTGTTCTTGAGTGTTCTTGAGGGTTCTTGAGTGTTCTTGGTGTTCTTGAGTTCTGGTCTTTATTATCTGAGTGGTGTGAGATATTCTGATGGATTCAAACTATCTCAACATGGAAATGAAGCACAGATCTAGTACAACCATGGAGCTTGAAGAAGAGAGGGATGGCCATTGGTCAAGATGGGCAAAGAGAGCTTTGGAAAGCTGTGGGTTATGGAGTAGTCATGGAAAGGGGAAACCTTTCATGGAAATGGCTACTGAAGAAGGTCAGACAAGAGGTCTGAAGCTGGAAAATGAAGTTGTTCAAGGAAAGACTACAAAGAGTGAGATTGAAGCAACTTTAGGCAAGTCCAAGCTTGTGAGAGTCGTTGAGGACAGAGGGGTGATCCGCGGCTTGAGACAAGGAAAGGATGAGTGTTATCAGCTTGTGGGAAGGCTGAGAGAAGTATGGTCAGAGCTAGATGTGGTGAAGACACACACATCAAATCCGAGATGTTGTCAAGAAAGGAGGAAGCAGGATGTGATCTTCAGCTTCCTTATGGAAGAGGTATGTGAGCTTGTTAAATATACTTGTGATGTGTGGGAAATGAACAGGAAGCCAGAAAGATGGAAGGGAGGTACAAGCTGTAAGAGGGGAAGGTTGAGAAAACTTTCTAAGGAGTGGTTAATGAAGAGAAGGGCATGGAGAAAGGATAGCGAGTCTGAGCACTTAAGTGACAGGATGAGTGTAATCTTGAAGAGAATCAAGGATGTACTTCAGCAGATGGTTATAGGAGAGTGTTCATACTCAGCTTACATGGGAGAGACAGTAGGAGACAGTGCGGACATGAGAGGAATGGATACCAAGAGGGCAGATGAGTGTGTGACAAAGAAGGAATGGGATGAGTTGGTTAAGCATGTGTATGCTTTGGCTACGACCCGGAGTCTGGGTGCTCCTGCCAAAGCATCCACATCTAAACCCATCATCATTGACTCTGGAGCAACACACCACATGATCAGTGACAAGAGACTAATCAGTGAGGTTAAAGCAGCAACAGGGAGTGTCATGATAGCCAATGGTACCAGGATCCCAATAGAAGGAGTGGGAAACCTCAAGCTGTTTGAGAAGAACTCCACTGCCTTCTACCTACCTCAGTTTACATCCAATCTAATCTCAGTTAAGAAGGCTACAGTTGATCTGGATTGTCAAGTGGTGTTCAGACCAAATGAAGTTGAGTTCCAGGATTTGAAGACTGGAAGAGTTATTGGCAGAGGAGACAGCAAGCATCAGCTCTATCATCTCCAAACAACTGAGGCGCCTAGTCCTGTGGAGTCTGTGTGTTAAAGCAGCACAACGGATAGGTGAGATAATCTCACATGGCATGCAAGGCTGGGACATCCTCATGCCAAGGCAATTGAACTGATTCTACCAAGTATGGCGTTCAATCACTTGGAGTGTGAAGCTTGTATACTTGGAAAGCACTGTAGGACTGTCTTCCCAACATCAGAAACCAGATATGAGAATTGCTTTGATCTGGTACATTCAGACGTGTGGACAGCTCCCTGTATGTCTAGAGACAGCCATAAGTACTTTGTGACTTTCATTGATGAGAAGTCCAAGTACACATGGATCACCATGATTCCCTCCAAAGACAGAGTCCTGGAAGCCTTCATGAACTTCCAAGCATATGTTACTAACCAGTACAATGCCACTGTGAAGATTCTGAGGTCTGATAATGGAGGAGAATACACCAGCAATGCTTTCAAGAGTCATCTTGCAAAGCATGGGATTGTGCAACAAACTAGCTGTCCTTACACACCACAACAAAATGGGGTGGCTGAGAGGAAGAACAGACATTTGATGGAGGTTGCGAGATCAATAATGTTCCACATGAATGTCCCTAAGAAGTTTTGGAGTGATGCTGTTCAGACTGCTTGCTATCTCATCAATAGAGTGCCAACCCGTGTCTTGAAGAAACTGTCTCCCTTTGAAGTATTAAACAAGGCCAAGCCACACATTGATCATTTGAGAGTCTTTGGGTGCTTATGTTATGTGATGATTCCTGGAGAAAGAAGGAACAAGCTAGAAGCAAAGAGTACTAAAGCTATGTTCATTGGGTACTCAATCACTCAGAAAGGCTACAAATGTTATGATCCAATAACTAGGAGGGTTATGGTATCTAGAGAAGTGAAGTTTGTTGAGTCTAAAGGGTATTATGAGGAGAAGAAATGGGAAGACCTAGAGGATCTGTCCCGAGCTCCATCAGAGAAGGCAACAACATTGAGAGTGTTGTTGGAGAGGCTAGGGATAGGATTATCCCAAGATCAGGAACCAGGAAGAACCGGACCTTCTAATCAAGCTGGAGAAGCTGGAGGAACAACCCCTCTTGATCATGAGAGGGGGAATGGATCTGAATCAGGGGAGCAGGAGCATAACCAAGAGGATTCAGGTCAGCATGATCAGGAAGAGACACAGGAAGTAGAGAGTGAAGCTCAGTCAGGTGGAAATGAGCACTCTTCAAACCTTTGACTAGATTCAAACCTTTGACTAGATTCAAACCTTTGACTAGATTCAAACCTTGGTGCCTTATCCATATACTATGCACTCTTCACATCCTGAATAGTGAATAGTTAACCTGAATAGTGACTAGTGATTTACTATTCACTTTTACACCAACTTGCCCAAACTTCTCCAATCTTACTGTGGTAACTCTCCAAAGTTACTGTGGTAACTTTGGAGTTACTGTCTGACCCAAATCTTCTCTAAATGGTGTCTAAGTCCCTCCTGGACTTAACCCTATCTTTGCACACTCATCAGACCACTTCTGAAGCCTTAAGACTCTCCCAAAGCCTTAACATACAATCTCTGAAGATCTTGCCATGTCTTTGCACAAGCACCAACTCAACTCATCACTTTTGCTTCTCCACTTCTTCTCTTCAAGTTAACACTCCCCCTCAAGCTTGACTCTAGCTGATCCTAAGTCAAGCTTGGAACCTTGAAGAACTTCCTCATTAAAAACCTCACCAAGGAAAACCCTTTGGGACAAAACCTTGATGAGGGAAAAAGAGTAAAGTCTCCAAGGCCTAGGGATTGGCCAGTGAGTCTTTGTGCCTTACCAACAATGTAAGGGACACAAAGACTCTAGATCATGGCCTCTACAATCATCCCACGCCTTGTACTCTCCTTACTGCCTAATCTTGGTCTCTCCCCCTTTCACCTAACCTCTTGTTAGGTTGAAGTGCTCGGACACACCAGATCAGCCTCTTCTTGGAGATACAACTTCTCTTACTGAGTCGTGGCTGCTTCTTCTTCTTCTAGAGTCGCCACCTTGTTGCTTGAGCTACATGAGGATGCTTCAGCCACTCTCCAATCACCGCAACACTTGACGCCGCCTTGGACATTGCTTCTTCATCCTTCATCATACTTCTCAACAGGTTGCTTCCTCTTCTAGAATAACCACCAAGCTCTCTTGGATCATGTAAGCTTCAACACTCCCCCTCAAGCTTGAGACTCTCACAGGAACAAGCTTGAATGGATTGCTTCATGATCCTCACACACACACCATTGCCGCTCCTCTTCTGATCTTGCCATCTTCATGGAATGCTTGTGGAAGCTTCAGCTATCTCTCCAATCACTTCACACTAGAAGCCGCCTTGATAGAATTGCCTTCATCTTCTCACAGCCAAGAGTACTCTGTCTTAGTTTGAGTACTCTCTTGAATAGACTCGCCACAGCGTAAGCCCGGATGGCTCCTTCTTCAGATGCTTGCAATGGACTTCTTGGATCGCTTGGAAGCTCACTAAACTCCCCTCCTCAAGCTTGGATTGAGTATAGGTCCAAGCTTGCAAGTGAGCTTCAGTGACACTTCACACCAGTGGCGCATCACCACTTCTCTCTCAACTCTCCATTGCTCCACACAATGGGCAAAGTCTTCCTCTTTCAACTCGGATGGATGGTGAACCAAGAACACCTCTTGTGAACCTGAAACATCACTCAAACTCCAGCAAAGATAAGACACAAGTGCATTGGGTCAACCCTTGATGCATCATCAAGTTTGAACACCAATGTCTTTAAGCAATGCAACAGATTAAACTAGACATTTTCAAGTTCTAATCTTTGCAAGCAAACTCTCTAAGCACTAGCATGATCCTAACAGATTCAATACAAGCTACTTAGGCAATTTTAAAGCTTCTTTATTCAGCATTTAGACATGAATCTAATGCTTCAATGTAAGACAGCCATTTGACAGTATGCACTAACCTTAATCAGTTTTAATTCATGAATGCAACAATACAATCCATCACACATTCATTTATAACTTAGGCTAAGCATTACTATCATCACTTAACATCAGACAATGCATTACTTTCAATCTGTTTTCAGTTCATGAGCTTCAAACAATATCATTTCACATTTAGCAAACTCATTACTTAACAGGAGCAAGCATTTTACTCTTTAAACACTAAACAAGCCTTTAAAGCATCCTGGGATAGATTCAACTAATTATATTTAGCAATCACACATTATCCTCAGGTTTTTTTCAATCAATACACATCACAATAACCAGGCAACAACACAACACAAGCTCAATATCAAGAAGGTTTTAAAGAATCGCTTACACAAGGAACCAGGTTGGTTCCTTAAGCCTCCAAAGGCAATCTGGCCATGATATGGTTGGATTCAAGAGTCTAGGTCGTCACCCAACTCCTTCTCCTTCAGTTCATGGCCTCCTTCTTGTTTCTCACACCCAAAGACCCCTCCTTTCTTCATACTTCAAACCGGCTTCTCTTAGCTTCATCTTTCTTGTATCCGGATGTGATAAGCTCTTGGACAAGGAGCTTTGGCTTGAGGTTCATGACGCCTCTCCATCCTCCTCTGCTTCCAAAGAGACACTCTCCATCAGGTAAAGACAGGCACGGTTGAGAGATAAGGAGAACACTCCATGCTTCAAGCTTCTTTCTTCTTCAAGAACTGAACTCGGCTGGTAATGTCTTCAAGGGTTTGGTTTGAGCTGAGATGAGAGCTGTGGATTTGCGAAAGCTCAGCTCAGGTTCTGATGAACCTGGCTCTGATACCATATGAGATTTGAGAGCTCTGGCTGTGTATGTGTATGAGAAGCCATTAGAGGCAAAGAATAAGGTCTTGAACTAGTTGAATAAGAGGTCTGATGAAACTAGTATGAACTTGAATCAGAAACAAAGAGACTTTGAGAGATTGGATAGATTAAAGACTAAGAAAGGGGTAGATTAAGGGAATCTGATCAAGAACACACTTTTATATTTATGAAGGAGATGGGGAAATCCCCCATACTCTCTTAAGAGAGTTACAAACGCCCATGAGGTCTTTATATAGGTTTTACACTCTTGCAAACTCATAAACCTATATCTAATGGATAGAAATAACTTAAGAGGAATGGATGGTGAGGATGAGTTGGTCTTGTTGTGATCTGAGTGATGTGTGCTGATTGGATGAGCTAAGCTGGCTCACTTTAATTCAAACCAAGGCTGAGCTTTGATTGGTTCTTCTTAGGCTCCTTTGTATCTGTCCACAGATCAGTCTAGGTGCATGGTCGTGGCTGCCTTCCTCTTTACAGCTCCAGCCAGCCTGTCGATACCCCAAAGTAACCAATCAGCTCCACACAGCATCTTCTTGATTCCCTTTGACTAGATTCAAACCTTGGTACCTTATCCATATACTATGCACTCTTCACATCCTGAATAGTGAATAGTTAACCTGAATAGTGACTAGTGATTTACTATTCACTTTTACACCAACTTGCCCAAACTTCTCCAATCTTACTGTGGTAACTCTCCAAAGTTACTGTGGTAACTTTGGAGTTACTGTCTGACCCAAATCTTCTCTAAATGGTGTCTAAGTCCCTCCTGGACTTAACCCTATCTTTGCACACTCATCAGACCACTTCTGAAGCCTTAAGACTCTCCCAAAGCCTTAACATACAATCTCTGAAGATCTTGCCATGTCTTTGCACAAGCACCAACTCAACTCATCACTTTTGCTTCTCCACTTCTTCTCTTCAAGTTAACAGGGAGAACCTACTGGTTTAAGAGAGGAAGCACAAGAGAATGTTCAGGCTGAAGAACAGGTTGAGACCTTGCGGAGGAGCACAAGGATAAGGAGGGATCCTTCCAACTGGGTAAACACGAGAGTGTACTACAATGCCCAGGCTGTGGAGCATCCTTCTCAAGCCGTGTGTTCCTTTGCAGAATATCCAGAAGAGCACATGGTGTTTATGTGTAACTTGGATGAGAATGAGATACCAAGATCTTATGAAGAAGCTATGAAGCACAAGGTTTGGAGAGATTCAGTAGGAGATGAAAGGGATGCAATGATCAGGAATGATACTTGGTATTATGATTTTAGAGAGTTGAACAGGTATTGAGAGATTTAGAGAAAGATTAAGGTGAGATGAGATGATTTATGAAATGTAGAAGAGAAACATGATGAACTAGAGAGAGAATATGATAAACTCGTGTTAATCATTAATCAAGGCAGAGTTTACAATATATAGCAAAGGAAAGACTAGGGTTTCAGCATAAGAGATAAGGCAAAGCATATGTAGTCAAAGCTAAAGGGAGCGGATGGTTTGAACTAGCCAATGGAGTGCTTCACACACTTTCAGCATATTCCAAGATGCTGGTCACTTTACAGCTATGCCAGCCTGTCTTATCCGCGTCTCCTTTCTTCCCTTAAACGGTCACAAGCCTCCTTAACACTCAAGGTAACTCTCCAAAGTAACTTGGGTAAGGATGGTAAGTTTTGGTTGATGATGGGTCGACCCGAGAAGGTACGGCCTGTACGGCCAGTACGGTCAGTACGGATTGTACGGACTGGTCGACCTCATACCTCATCCTTTCCTTAACACATCCTTCTCATAATGCTTCCTTCTACCCTATCACTTCCCTTGCTTATACTCAACTCATTTCAACACTCCCCCTCAAGCTTGAATTCTAGAATCCATTCAAGCTTGGAACAGCCATGAGATCTTCCTCATTAAAAAAACCTCACCAAGGAAAACCCATTGGGACAAAACCTTGATGAGGGAAAAAGAGTAAAGACCTCATGGCAAAGGGGATCAGCTCCTTGAGGAAAGATCTATGAGTCCCAATCTGGTATGAATGGACTCCATAGTCTTTTGTCTTGCAGCCTTGGTGAACACATCCGCAAGTTGATCCTCACTCCTTGTGTAGCATGGCAAGATTACTCCCAAGACAATCATCTGCCTCACCTTGTGACAATCAACTTCAATGTGCTTGGTTCTCTCATGGAAGACTGAGTTGGTTGCAATGTGTATAGCCGCTTGATTGTCACAATGCATAGTCATTGGAGTTGCTTGCTCTATCTCCAAATGCTTCAAGATCCCTTTGATCCATACCAACTCATTGGTAAGCTTCAGCATTGCTCTATACTCAGCTTCAGCACTTGAACAAGACACCACTTTCTGCTTCTTGCTCTTCCAAGTCACTAAGTTGCCTCCAATGAATGTACAGTAGCCAGTGGTTGATCTTCTGTCTGCTCTATCTCCAGCCCAATCCGCATCACAATATCCCACTACTTCAGTACTCTTGTTGCATCCCATCCAAACTCCAAGGCTTGATGTCCCGTTCAGATACAAGAGCAGTCTCTCCACCATGCGCCAGTGATGATCCTTTGGAACTTGCATATGCTGGCTCACTTGGTTCACAGCAAAGCAAATGTCTGGTCGTGTGATGGTGAGGTAGATGAGCTTCCCTACTAGCTTCCTGTATAGCTTTGGATCATGAAAGGCCTTGCTATCTTCAACCTCCCCCTCACGTGGAACCTTGTATCCATCTTCAAGAGGCATCTTTGCTGTCTTGTCTCCTTGTATACCTGCATCTTTCAAAAGATCAAGTGTATACTTCCTTTGGGAAATGAACAATCCTTCCTTAGATTTACACAACTCAATTCCAAGGAAGTATTTCATTTCCCCTAAGTCTTTGATTTCAAACACAGATTTCAAAAACTCCTTTGTGGCTTTTATACCAGCCTTATCACTACCTGTTATGATAATGTCATCAACATATACGAGTAGACAGATGATACCTGAAGGTGTAGTGAGGGTGAAGAGGGTGTGATCCAACTCTGACTTCTTGAACCCACGGCCATTCAGAGTAGTACTCAGCTTGTTGTACCATGCTCTAGGTGATTGCTTCAACCCATAGATTGCCTTCTTGAGTCTCAATACATTCCCTGGTTTCACAAGATGTTCAAGACCCGGTGGTGGATGCATGTACACTTCATCTTCTAGTTCTCCCTGAAGAAATGCATTCTTCACATCCATCTGCCAAAGCTCCCACTCAAGGTTCACAGCAAGAGACAATACAATTCTTATTGTATGTAGCTTGGCAACAGGGGCAAAGGTATCAATGTAGTCTTCCCCATATGTTTGAGTGTATCCTCTAGCCACCAGTCTTGTCTTCTTTCTGTCAATGGTTCCATCAGGTAGATACTTAATGGTGAATATCCACTTGCTGGTTACTGCCTTCTTTCCTTTTGGCAACTCACTTTCAAACCAAGTGTCATTCTTTATCATGGCATTTGCCTCATCTCCAACAGATTCCTTCCAATCTTGATGTAGCATTGCCTCTTCATATGATCTTGGTACACTACTTTCATCTGGGCTCATCATGAATGCGCAATGCTCCTTTGGATAACAGGCAAATGAACACACAGCTTGAGAAGGATGCTCCACAGCCTGGGCATTGTAGTACACTCTCGTGTTTACCCAGTTGGAAGCATCTCTCTTCAGCCGTGTGCTTCTCCTCAATGGTACCTCAGCTGGTGCTTGCTCTGGTGCTTCTACTTCAGTTGCTTCCACCTCTCCTTGTTCTGGTAACTCATTAAGTTCTTCATTACTTGGTTCAGCTCCACCTTGATCAGGATGATCCGCAAAATCTTGATTCTCATCATCCGGCTCAATTCCATTCCCTCCCTCATGATCAAGGTGAGATGGTTCTTCAGCTTCTTGTCTTTCAGATGACTGATTCTCTGTCGACTCCTGGGACATTCCAATTCCAAGACCTTCTAGTATCTGTCTCAAGCTTGTAGCTCTATCTGAAGTTTGTGAAAGATCCTCCAGCTCTTTCCAATCTTTATCTTCTTAGTAGCTCTTCTCTTCAAAGAACTTGACATCTCTTGATACAAGAACTCTCCTTGACTCAGGAACAAAGCACTTGTATCCCTTCTGTGTGGTTGAGTATCCTATCATCATAGCTTTGATACTCTTTGCTTCCAGCTTGTTTCTCATCTCTCCCGGGATAAGAACATAGCTTACACACCCAAACACGCTTAGGTGATCTAGGACTGGCTTTGTTGAGATGAGAGAATAAAGAGTTGATATATTGAGAGAGGAAGAGGATTGAGACAGACAGTAACTTTGGAGTTACCACAGTAACTTTGGTTTTACTGTGGTAACTAAGGTAAAGCTTGGAAAGTTACCTTGGCTCACATTGGAGAGTAAGCCACGACCAAGAGCTGTATGGATAAGGGAGGAACAGTCTGGATAAGGTTTCCTCACAGCTAGAGAGGCTGGAGACAGGCTGTAAAGTAGACAGCATCTAGTAAAAGATGCCAAAGGGATCAAGCATGTGAAGACTCCCATTGGCTTCTTTTGGATGGCTCTCTTTGACTACACATGCCCTGAACCTCTACCTTATCTAATTGATTTCGAATTTGATTGTCTCTCTCATATAAGTATGTTGTAAACCTCATCTTTATTAATTAATGGAGTTTTGAGTCTCTCTCTCTTAAGTCTCTCTCTTGTTCTTAATCTCCAATCTCTTTAATTCTCAGATTAGACTTAATCACTCTTTAAATCACCAAATCTAATATGGTATCAGAGCCAGGTTCCTTTAAAAGGAGAGAGTGATTTCGTTTTTCTAAATGTTCTTGAGTGTTCTTGAGTGTTCTTGAGAGTTCTTGAGATTTTTCAAGAGCTAGATCCCTTAAAAGTCAAGTTTGTGTCTGTTGGTGTTTCTTTTGGAGAGTCAGCTTCAAGGGAGTCCCTTTAGGTGTTTGACAAGGTCAGAAGATGGGTCTAGCTTGTGGTTCAGCAAGGCGTGAAGAGAAGGAAGAGAGAGGGAATGAGTGGGGGTGGTTCTCACAAATGAAAACGACTCTGAAGAGGTGTGGAGTTTGGAGAAACCATGAGAAGGAAGAGTCTTTGAAGGGTAAAGCTGCTGAGAAAGATCTGACAGCAAGAGAAACAAGTGGAAATTGCTTTAGTCTTGAAGAAAGTACACTGCTTGAGAAGATTGAAGATGTTTATGAGAACAAGATCAGTCTTAGGAGAGTGTATGAAGTCAAGAAGGTGATTAGTGGAGGTAAACCAGGAAGAGAAGAGTTCAATAACCATGTGAGGAAGCTACAACATTTGTGGGTTGAACTACAAGGGTTGAGATCCCATGTGGATGGGGATACTACACAAGAGCAAGAGACGGTCTTGAAGCTCTTGGCGAGCATGGAGTCATCATATGGGTGGCTGGTAGAGATGGTTCTAAGAGGGGAACAGCTTCCGGAAATGGAAGAGATTTGTGGGCTTATAAGAAGGGCGTATGAGATAATGAGAGATGATGAGAGGCTAACCATGAGTAGGAGTGAGAGCTCATGGAAGCCAACTGGGAGTAGGAGTGAGAGCTTCCAGAAGCTAACCATGAGTAGGAGTTATACACTTTTGTGTATTAGAGCATGATTCAACCAATCAGGGATAATCAGATGAAAAGATTAAAGAGATTAAGAGATTCTAGTGAGAGAATAAAGAGAGAGAGACTCAAAACTCCATTAATTAATAACTGATGAGGTTTACAAGTATTAATAGAGAGAGCAACAAGGAAATTCGAAATGGTTAAGCATGTGCAGTCAAAGGACAGGCTGGAACTCCTTTTGAATCACTTGGCTGTGCTTTCTCACATGCTTGCACTAGTATAAAGGTAACTTCTCCTTTCCAGCATCATACAGGCTGTCAAAGTGATCCCTTATCCTTCCTTAACCTCACTTATCCTCTTTGGTCGAATTTCCTCTCTTCTCTTCACTAAGTTACCTTCTCATCCCATCAGATAACTTCCCCAAGTAGTTACTGTGGTTAAAATAAAGTTACCACAGTAAAACTCTAAAGTTACTGTCTCAGCCTCCTTGGTCTTCATCTCAATACTCCCCCTCAAGCTTGACCATGTAGAACAAGTCAAGCTTGGAAACCATGAAGACCTCCTCGTTAAAAACCTCACCAAGTAAAACCCATTGGGATAAAACCTTGATGAGGGAAAAAGAGTGGAGACTCCATGGTTAAGGGGCTCAGCTCCTAGGAGTCAGATCAATGAGTCCAAGCCTTGACAGTATGGACTCCATTGTCTTCAATCTCGCTGCCTTAGTAAACACATCTGCAAGCTGATCTTCACTTCTTGTATAACATGGCAGAATCACTCCTAAGATGATCATCTGCCTCACCTTATGACAATCCACCTCTATGTGCTTTGTTCTCTCATGAAACACTGAATTGGAGGCAATGTGGATAGCTGCTTGATTGTCACAATGCATTGTCATAGGTGTGGCCTGCTCGATCTCCAAGTGCTTCAAGATCCCCTTGATCCACACCAACTCATTTGTAAGCTTCGACATAGCTCTATACTCAGCTTCAGCACTTGAACAGGAGATGACCTTCTGCTTCTTACTCTTCCAAGTAACCAGATTCCCTCCAATGAATGTACAATACCCAGTAGTTGATCTCCTGTCCACTCTATCTCCTGCCCAATCAGCATCACAATACCCAACCACTTCTGTACTGCCATTGCAACCCATCCAAACCTTGTCCATGTGAGCCACTCAAATACCTCAGTATCCTATCAACCATCTTCCAGTGATGTACCTTTGGCGCCTGCATATGTTGGCTCACTTGATTCACAGCAAAGCATATATCAGGTCTGGTGATAGTCAAGTAGATCAGCTTACCCACCATCCTCCTATACAGCTTAGCATCCTCAAACAACTGGTTCTCTTCAACCTCCCCCTCACGCAAGACCTTATACCCTTCCTCAAGAGGTGTCTTAGCTATCTTCCCTCCAAGCACATCAGTCTCCTTCAGCATATCCATAGTATACTTCCTTTGAGACATAAACAAACCTCCTTAGATCTGCATATCTCAATCCCAAAAAATACTTCATCTCTCCCAAGTCTTTAATATCAAACACAGACTTGAGAAACTCTTTGGTGGCTTTAATCCCAGCCTTATCACTCCCTGTGTAATGAGATCCTAGGACCCTGCTCTGGATGGTTTGGATAGATCCTTGCATAAACGAATCAAAGACTCAAGTTTATCAAGGCTGTGGATCGAATGGTGACACAAGAGGCTGCGGAAAGGCTCCTTGATACTCCTAGGCTTAGATCGGATATGACACACCTTTCTAAAGCCCTTGGGCGTTGGATATTACACACCAACAGACTGGATACTACACACCAGACACTCTCTTAACTCGTGAAAGCAAGGGAGAAGAAAACACAAGGTTTAAACAAAAGATAACTTAGATTAGAATGAGGGTTTGTGATACACTTAAATAGAGAGATCCTTGTACATGCACAAGGTCTCGAAAACATAAGAAAACTTAAAGGAAAAGGCTCCACACGGTTTCAAAGTAATAACACAACACTTAGACTAAAACATAATATAAGATAGATGATGAAGTCGGTCCAAGATGCCTTAGGCCGAGTTGCATCCAAGATACATCAACTAGGAATGTGTAAGTGAACTTGATACCTCATTAAAAACCTTGATTAGAAAACCCAGTGGGACAAAACTAATCAAGGGAAAAAGAGTATACCAAGCCACTTGCCTAGATGATGATCAGCTTGATGGTAAGATCACATGAATGGTGATGAGTGTGTCTTGGTAGCTCAAGCTTCTACCAAGACAGTCTTCTTGCTTCTTAGAGATCTTCAGTATGTTTCCAACGGCTTCTTTGAGTCTCCTTGTCATTGCACGAGTGATAGGACCTGTGGGAATGGCTAGGACAGCTTCCTCTTCAGCTAGTGTATCTTCAGTCTCTCCTTCTTCATCTTTATCAACTAGCTGGTCCATGATCATATCATCCCCTCCCACTTGAAAAGGATTTGTCCTCAAATCTGGCTCATCTGCAATAAAAGGGACCAAGTCAGTAACATTGAAGCTATTACTCACATCATACTTACCTTGCAAATCCAGTTGTAGGCATTGTTGCTGATCTTCCTTATGACCTTAAAAGGTCCATCAATCCGCGGCATCAGCTTGGACTTCCTTTCATTGGGAAACCTCTCTTTCCTTAGGTGAATCCAGACCTGATCACCCACTTCAAAGACCATCTCACGCCTTCCTTTGTTAGCATGCTTAACATACTGTTTGGTTGTTGCCTCAATGTTGAGCCTAGCCTGCTCGTGGAGTTGTTTCACCATCTCTGCCTTCTTTTTGCCATCAATGCTGACCCTTTCACACTCAGGTAAAGGGATTAAATCCAAAGGAGAGTTGGGATTGAACCCATAAACAATCTCAAAAGGAGAAAACTTAGAAGTAGAATGCACAGCATGATTGTATGCAAATTCACAATGAGGCAATAGTCTTCCATGATTTCAAGTTTTTCTTTATGAATGCACGCAAGAGTGTTCCTAGAGTCCTATTAACTACTTCAGTTTGTCCATCAGTTTGTGGATGACAAGTAGTAGAAAACAAGAGTTTAGTACCTAGCTTAGACCAAAGAGTCTTCCAAAAATAACTAAGAAACTTAGTATCTCTATCAGAAACAATAGTCTTAGGCATGCCATGAATGCGCACAATCTCTTTAAAGAACAAGTTAGCAATATGCAATGCATCATCAGTTTTGTGACAAGCTATGAAATGTGCCATCTTGAGAACCTATCCACAACCACAAAGATAGAATCCTTTCCAGTCCTAGTTCTAGGCAAGCCAACAATGAAATCCATAGATATGTCATTCCAAGGATGATAAGGTATAGGGAGAGGAGTATACAAACCGTGAGACTGAACCTTAGACTTGGCTTGTTTGCAAGTTGCACATCTCTCACATAGTTTCTCCACATCTCTTTTCATCCGAGGCCAAAAGAAATGATCCTGCAAAGTTTTAAGAGTCTTTGTAATACCAAAGTGACCCATGAGACTTCCTCCATGAGATTCCTAACAAACAAGTCTCTCAAAGAACAGTTAGGCACACACAATCGATTATCATAGAAAAGAAAACCATCATGCCTAAAGTAGTGTCCTCAGCAAATTTCTCACAAGAGTTGTAAGCTTCTTTAAAATCAGGATCATTCTCATACATTCCTTTAATCTGCTCAAATCCTAATAGCTTAGCATCAAGAGTGTTCAAGAGAACATACCTTCTGGATAGTGCATCAGCAACTATGTTTTCCTTACCTTGTTTATACTTGATGACATAAGGAAATGTCTCAATGAACTCAACCCACCTAGCGTGTTCTCTGCTGAGTTTGTGCTGTCCTTTGAGGTATTTGAGAGACTCATGATCTGTGTGTATGACGAATTCTTTAGGCAGAGGTAGTGTTGCCAAGTCTGCAAGGCTCTCACCAAGGCATATAGTTCTTTATCATAAGTTGCATAGTGAGGGTAGCTCCTCCAAGCTTCTCACTGAAGTATGCAATGGTCTCTTCTCCTGCATCAATACAGCACCAATTCCAATTCCTGAAGCATCACATTCTATTTCAAAAGTTTTATTAAAATCAGGAAGTATAAGAAGAGGGGCATTAGTAAGCTTCTCTTTTAGGCATTGAAGGCAAGTTCTTGTGCTTCTCCCCACTTGAATCCGACTTCTTTCTTGATTACTTCAGTCAAGGGAGATGCTATGGTGCTGAAGTTTCACAAAGCGCTATATAGAAACCAGCAAGTCCAGGAAGCTCCTCACTTCACTCACTGTCTTAGGAATTGGCCATTCTCGTATAGCTCTTACTTTCTCCGGATCAACTTTAACTCCATCTGCACCCACAATAAAGCCTAAAAAGACCAAGTGATCTGTTCCAAAAGTACACTTCTTAAGGTTAGCAAAAAGAGATTCCTTTCTAAGCACATCAAGAACAGCTCTAAGATGTTCTATATGATCATTAAAGCTCTTACTGTATACAAGGATGTCATCAAAGTATACCACAACAAATATGCCAATGAATGATCTAAGAACATGATCATTAATTCTCATGAATGTGCTAGGTGATTGGTTAATCTCCAAACGGCAATGACTAAACCACTCATATAGACC